>NC_083573.1:42048341-42050841 GCF_027579695.1 Neoarius graeffei | reverse complement strand
TCTCATCCTTATACTTCCTGTTTCATGGACTGTAACGGATTTGCTTATTTAGTAATTTTAATACAGAATTTACTTTGAAATTATAATCAGACACTCCAACGCCCCCCCCCCCCCCCCCCCCTAAAAAAAAAAAAATCGGATCTGCGCGATTCAGGCGGCATCCGCCAAAAGGCGCGCTGTTTGCATCCCAAACACAAATTAAATCATACAGAATAGATCTAAAATGTTTTTTTCAAAAATGACCCTTGCGTGAGTGAAGTGACAAGTTTCAAATAGAAACGTGACAAACGAGCGATATTAAGTGTACATTACAATGTAAACGTACACTCAGCGGTTCCAGTTAGGCATTCTCCAGAGATTGTTTACACGATGTTTTGGTTTCCAAAAACAAACTTAAACACAATTGATTGTTTATTTAAACAACTTACCACTTATAAAATGATCGGAGCAGACTTTGCTGTGTTTGGAAGGCTGATAATCCTTGCAGTTGATTCTCGCAAGCCATAGATTTCTCCTTTGTTTGCTCGCCTTCATGCTCCCGTACAGTGGGAATTCCATAAAAGCTCCGCTTGACTTCATCATCTGACCTATTACGACAGCCGTGAATAAAACAGGCGTGCACCATTGCTAGCTTTAAATAGCCTGCTTGGGTTCTTTTGAAGACTTTGTACTCGCGCGTTACAATGTGTGCTCAGTGACCCGTACGGTAAGCTTGACCCGCAAGATGGCCGCCACTAGGGAATCCCCGACTCTGTGACGTCATGTGAAAACTATCTATTGCTGGTTTCACTGTTTTACGATTTTGCCTGCCGTTCTGGATTGTTTACCCTCTTCACTTGTATTAATAAACGCGCCTTCTGCACTTGCATCCGTCTCCGACAGGATACCTCGCACTCCCTGACAAAGACAAGCACATTCACCTGTTCATATGCCAGGTTCAGGAACAAACGAATGTTAATGGTGCTAAAACAGCCACCGTCAAATGGTGCGGTTGGAGTGTTGGACTCTCATCTCATTATCTGTAGCCGCTTTATCTTGTTCTACAGGGTCGCAGGCAAGCTGGAGCCTATCCCAGCTGACTACGGGCGAAAGGCAGGGTACACCCTGGACAAGTCGCCAGGTCATCACAGGGCTGACGCATAGACACAGACAACCATTCACACTCACATTCACACCTACGGTCAATTTAGAGTCACCAGTTAACCTAACCTGCATGTCTTTGGACTGTGGGGGAAACCGGAGCACCCGGAGGAAACCCACGGGGAGAACATGCAAACTCCACACAGAAAGGCCCTCGCCGGCCACAGGGCTCGAACCCGGACCTTCTTGCTGTGAGGCGACAGCGCTAACCACTACACCACCGTGCCGCCCAGTGTTGGACTCAATTTTTTTTTTTAATGACTTGGACTTGAACACTGGGGACTCGAGACTGGACTCGGACTTGAGGTTTAGTGACTTGACTACAACATTGCTACAGGTATTAAAGGTGACATACTGTACGCCTTTTCAACAAGCTAACGCAGTTCCCTGAAGTCGTAATGAAATGTCTCTGACATGCTTTGGTCAAAATACTACAAGGATAAAGCACCACAGCTCCCTTCTCACCCTGTCTAAACAGCTCTGTTCAAAAACGGCTTATTTGAGTGCCTGTTCCTTTAAATGATAATGAAACACCGCTCACCCCACCTCCTCCTTCCACTGGCCAATCAGGTCGCACTTTCCTCATGAAAATTCCTTCCCAAAGGCAGTTCTCAAGCTGTGAGTGGAGATACTCAGATGAGGGGGCGGAATAATTCTAATGAGCTCCACTTGTGACGACAGGGGTGTTCACACGGCACATATTTGCATCGATGCTGCACCGATGTGTTTTGTTGCGATATATCTTACACCGGTGTAAATTTTGTGGAGCGTTCACACGTCACAAACCTGCTTACTAGAGAGAAGCGTGTTAGCACCGGTGCAGCCCCACTTGCGTTCACACGGCAGTTTTTGTGACCGTGCTATACGATAGTAATAATGCGGAAATTAAATATGCGCATGCGTGAAAATGTACTTCCTTTTCCCGGTTGTCATGGCGTCACCAAGCTCCGGGAAAACAACGTGGATGAAGACACCAGTGTTGCCAGATACTGCTGACGTTTTCCAGCCCAAAATGTGTTCAAATCCGCCAAAATGCGCTTAAAACCGCCCAATCTGGCAACACTGGAAGACACGCAGTTCTGTTGTTGTTGATATTTGCCATTTTGGAAGCGCAAAATACCAGGATGCAAATTATGCAATGCCCGTATGTAATCAACTCTCCTCACGCGTAGCGAGTCTACCCCTGCAGCGTTCAGACGTCCCATTTTATATCGGTGCTGCCCCGCAAACTAGCATTTACTCCGGAGTAAATTTCTTAAACCACCTCCCGAGCAGGGTTAGATTTGCACCCGTTTAAGCAGCTTTCAGGGGCTACACCGGTATAACTTTGTACCGTGTGAACGCTCTACCGGGGCAGCCC
>NC_083573.1:41250841-41333341 GCF_027579695.1 Neoarius graeffei | reverse complement strand
TCTGATGGCGCAGTTCATGTGGCCTTTTCTGCTTTCCCGTCGATGCGCTATCCGCCGCGTTTCGCCCTTCTTTAATCCACATTTCTGCGAATTTCTCAGCAGGGAAGGAACGCACGTCTGGCCCATTGACAGCGAGGAAAAGAAGGCTGTCAGTGTGGATACATTCATTCTGTTGCGCTCATCAGTAAGGATGTGATTCATGGCGCTAAATCCACGTTCACACTCTGGATATTGTTATTATCTACAATGTATCTATTTGCTGGGGACGTTCGTGAACATCAAAGCTGCCACTTCGGGTCATTTTGAAAGTGAGTGCAATGTAGACCATAGAAAACTGTGTCACAACATGCCTGTCATGTCAACTTTTTTTTTTGGTTTGTTTGTTTTATTGACGGGGTTGTCCCCGAGGATTTTTTTTCAGCAGAGATAAAAACCAGAGGGGGGGATGATTCCCACCATCCCCCCCAGCAAATTGCACCCAGGATAGATAGATAGATAGATAGATAGATAGATAGATAGATAGATAGATAGATAGATGTACATGTAAAGCCTCAGCTGCGCATGGCAACGCGCACCCTCACTACGTGTGCTAGGTGAAGGATCGATCAGTGGAGAGCTCATCTAAGCTCTGCATGTTTAATTCCCCAAGCCAATGACAAGAACTTTCGTGAGAAATAAAGTGAACGTCTGCATCATGCGGGATTTGCGGGCGGGAGCGAGACAAAATATAGCAGGCGCGGGCGGGAGCGGGACTGAAAATCATAATTCTTTGTGGGAGCGGGACTGCACAATGCGGGAGCGGGACTGAAAATCATAATTCTTTGCGGGAGCGGGCGGGAGCGGGACTGCACAATGCGGGAGCGGGCGGGAGCGGGACTGAAAATTCTGTCCCACGCAGACCTCTAGTAGGAACCCTGTACTCACTTCCACTGAACTGTAATGCTGTTTGGACCTTGGCAATGGTTTTAAAAACAGCGTTTTGTATCGGCGAAATGACATGCCCCTCTCACTGCCGTGTTGGTGCTTTCGGTTTAAATCACAAAAAAACAACTTTCTCAAAACACAACCGATTGACGTGATTGTGCTACCAACTCAACGTATGCACTCCCAATCATGCGAAAATAGCCCTAAAAAGCATTTCACTCCGGAGTATTCCTTTAATATTATAATGTAGATATTATGAACGTTTTCTTCGTGTATTTTACTAGACCCCAAAGTTCGTTTTTACAGTGTACAGAATTACAAGTGTAGGCACCCATTTACCCATGATGGTAAATCCCATGAGAACTTTCTTCTGAGAAAAACTGAACTCAAGCCAGAGATAAGTTCTATGAATCACCCTCTCTTGGGCTTTCAGTTTATTCGATAAAGCTTTGAAAAGATAAGTATAACAGTTACAAGAAATAAAAGTGAAATAAAAGCACAATATCAAAAGCGATCAAAGAGGAGCTGAAATCCTCGTATTATCAGCAGAGACAGTGTGAAGCTAAACTATGGTTAATACAAAGACTAGCGCTAACTAAAACTTCAATACATAAACACATTAACACTGTCTCTGTGACATTCTACTCTTTATATAGGTAAGAGCAAGCAAACAAAAATGTACAACTATGTTTGTACACTACCGTTCAAAAGTTTGGGGTCACCCAGACAATTTTGTGTTTTCCATGAAAAGTCACACTTTTATTTACCACCATAAGTTGGAAAATGAATAGAAAATATAGTCAAGACATTTTTCTGGCCATTTTGAGCATTTAATCGACCCCACAAATGTGATGCTCCAGAAACTTCAATCTGCTCAAAGGAAGGTCAGTTTTATAGCTTCTCTAAAGAGCTCAACTGTTTTCAGCTGTGCTAACATGATTGTACAAGGGTTTTCTAATCATCCATTAGCCTTCTGAGGCAATGAGCAAACACATTGTACCATTAGAACACTGGAGTGAGAGTTGCTGGAAATGGGCCTCTATACACCTATGGAGATATTGCACCAAAAAACAGACATTTGCAGCTAGAATAGTCATTTACCACATTAGCAATGTATAGAGTGTATTTCTGATTAGTTTAAAGTGATCTTCATTGAAAAGAACAGTGCTTTTCTTTCAAAAATAAGGACATTTCAAAGTGACCCCAAACTTTTGAACGGTAGTGTATCTGCAGAAATGCACATTTCCTTACTCGTGTGGTGTGCAGATCTACACTTAGTCTGAAACAGTGGTTTGCATAAATGCACATTTCACAATTCTAAATACATGCAGTGTGCAGATGTACACTCACTCCTGCCCAGCTAGATTTCCTGCTGTGACTGCAGCATTCGATTGAGCTGCTGATGTAGCCACTCCTTTTGTTGGTTTCCTCTTATCTTCTTCTTCTTCTGTTAAGGGTTGCCACAGCGGATAATGTCCCTCTATCTTTTCCTGCCCTCCATATCTTTTTCTGTAGCACCAACTGTCCTCATGTCCTCCTTCACCACATCCATAAATCTCATCTTTAGTCTTCTTCTTTTCCTTCTACCTGGCAACTCCATCTCCAGCATTCTTTTCCCAATATACCCTGGATCTCTCCTCTGTAAATGTCCAAACCATCTCATCTCTATCTTCAACAGAATAAGTTTCCGGTGAATAGTTCCTTTTCTGTCTCTTTCCCCTTTGCTTGCTTGATCATCCTCTGTGGTGCCTCCTCTTCCTCTTTGTAGGACAGGGACTCAATGGTTGAAAACACATTATTTCTTGCAGTACTATAATATATAGGCTTGTTTGTTTGCACAAATATTAGTAAGACAAACAAATCACAAATGTTAGACAAAAAAATATCCTTGATATAAAATAAACATGCACAAGCTCCTATGACACTAATTTGCTGATAAATAAAAGAAATGGTAACAATTCTGTCATATCTAGTAGGCATAGATATTTGGCTGCATATATAGTAATCTATTAAACCATTATTCCATGAAATCGAGTCATACATGAGCTGACAGCCAACAAGGTGCATAACGGCTATCAGCCATGTACAAGGTTGAGTGGAATAATTGTTTTATTCTATCCACATTCACTGGATTTTGAGAAACAGATCATTTTTATTTTTTGCAAATTCGATAAATAAAAACTTTATACAAAATGTCCAACAAAATCTTTTTCGCTTAGGCAGACTTCTTAAAAACCTATTGATAGTTGCATGAATTGAGTTTAGTGTTTAGACATTTATTTAATTCTTCCTTGGACATTTCAGTGATGTAATTTTCAAACTTCTTTTAGCTTTTGAACCAGTCTAAAAAATTCAACAGATTTTAATGCTTAAAGATGAAGAATGGAAACAAACCGGCGTAATGTCAGTAGCAATTTTGTGAAAAATGCGCTAATAATTATTCTTGAAAAATAAAAATATATGTTGACATTAATAAACATAGAACAAAATAAAAGATATTTTGTTAAAAATGAACAAACAAACAAAATAAAAGATATTTTGCTGCTTTTTTGTATTTTTTTGGGGTTTTGTTTTCAAGTAGAGTTTTTATTTCGTCCTAGGTTGGTTCAGCAAAATGCTCCGCCATTTTGTTTTTCTCTACTCACAGTATATGAGCTGATAGCCTAGTAGTAGAGTAGCCAATGAGAGCATGCGATTGCTCATATCCAGTGAATGTGGATATAACAAATATTATTATACATATATTGTACTGTGATTATCAGGCAAGCATTAATATAGTGATGTGGCTTCTAAGATCGGTATTACAGTTAATACCCAGTCATGAGCAAATATGCACTAATTGCATTCAGTCACTTCACACACAAACTCATATTTGATTACACTGAAGGGAATCACAGCAAGTGTTACTGTTTCATTGACATTGAGGATATTTTTGTGTTTTTGTATAAATCCTTCAGACCATATCAAGTTGATAATTCAGATGATCATAGAAAGTGGATGAAGGGGGTTGACAGCAGTGTGAGGATTAAAATACCAAAATTAAGATTCACAAACTGTGCCCGGTTCAGAGAATATGGATTCTTGCAGTCTGGGTTTCTGTTGTCTGGTCCATGATTATTTGGATTGGGTTGAAAATGCACTGGAAGGCAGTAACCCTGGATCTCATTACAAGCCAGTAAAAGATACTTCTTCTGGAGGATGACTATGTATGGGACACAGTTGTTGTCCACGAACATGGTAGTGAAGGTGAACTCCTGTTTGCTGACACACAAGTCTTTGGTGTATGTTTTACCTCCTGAAGGAGAGCAGATGTTGTTCACTCGTTGTTTCTGGGTGAAGGGGATAAAGTACTGAACTGTTTGATTACATGTCCCTATTTTCTGAATAAAATTTTGCCACTGTTTTTTGTCAAGGGTTTTTGGGGCATCTGAATGTACATGCTTATAAAGGAAATTCTTGTAAGCATACTTCTTGGCAGAATACTTGCAGGGATCAAAGCTGTTCTCTGAAGAATTAGTAGCCAATGTATTAGCAAGAAGTAACCAGAAGAAAAGGACTGACACAATGTACAAGAACATAATGGGTCTGAAATCTGAAAAAGAAATAATTGACTAAATTAAATTTCCCTTTTGTTTCTTCCTCCCTTATTTTGTGTTGTATACCTTTATTTATATTTTTCATACTTTTAAATTATTAAAAATTTAAAAAGTAGCATTTTATAAATAAAAGCCTCAGTTATAAAACAAAAGAAGTACATTACCAGTGTAGAGTGAGATGTAGATGAAGCAGCCCTGTCTTGCTTGCTGTGTTGTCTATAGACAAGTGCCTTCTTCTCTTGACCACTTGGCTCCTTAGTTCTGGTCTTATCAATTGGGCAACTTCCTCTTATCGGAGATGAGTGTTTTTTCCTATTAAGCTTTTGCACACTAGCTTTCTCCAAAGAGCCTGTGTTGGGTCTTAATTTAGAAATGCTTTATTGCAATGCAATCATGCAAAAAAATAAAAAATAAATATTGGAATCAGATTTATATCTATGTAATTCCAATATTTATCTTGTTTCAATAGAGTTGTGGTCAGAAGTTTACATACAGTGACGTGAATGTCATCTTGGATATGAATGTCATGGCAATATTTGGGCTTTCAGTGATTTCTCTGAACCGTTCTTTTTCTGTGGCAGAATGATTGTACAGCATACACCTTTAAAAAAAAACTTGAATTCAGTGCACAATTTTCTTTGGGTTTTCTGAAATCAACACAGGGTCAAAAGTATACATACGTGCAGGGTCAAAAATTTATATACACTCACTTAGATGATTAATTCAGAGGTGCTGAGACTTCTAAAATGTCTCTTATCTTGCCAAGACCAAGGCCTCTTAACTTCCTGTTAGGGATTATGAGTGACTATAGCTGGTAGCTTCTCTGTGCCTTCATAAAAAGGGTTTGTTTAGAGCACCCATTGGATTGACAAACAAACAGTAAAATGGGAAAGTCCAAGGAGCTCAGTGCAGATGTGAGAAAGAGGATCACAGATGTACACAACTCAGGAATGTCTCTTAGAGCCATTTCTAAACAACTGCAGATCCCAAGATCAGTTCAAACAATTGTATGTAAATTACTGGGAGGTGTAGTCACTTTGCCAAGCCACTTTCCTTCAAGAAAACCCAAACTGTCACCCTCAGCTGAAAGGAAATTGGTTCGGATGGTCAGGAACAACCCAGGAACCAACATAGCACAGCCCTGCCATGAACTGGAAGCTGATGGATCACTGTCTACAGTTCAGTGAGTTTTATATCACCATCATCTAAGAGGCTGCTATCCAAGAAATAACCCCTGCTCCAAAATTGACACCTTCAGGCTTAACTAATGTTTGCAACGGACCACATGGACAAAGGAAAAGCCTTCTGGAGGAAACCTGTATGGTCACATGAGACAAAGATTGAGTTGTTTGGCCACAATGACCACCATGTACACAGGAACACTGTACCAGCTGGTGGTAGGATTATCATGCTCTGGGGCTGTTTTACTGCCAGTGGATCTGGTTCATTGCACAAAGTGGATGGAATAATGAAGAAGGAGGACTACCTCAGAATTCTTCAGCATAACCTCAAACCATTGAAAACTTGAACATGACTGGGAGTCACAACAGGACAATGAACCCAAACACACATCAGAGCTGGTTGTGGAGGATAAAGCAGGCTAACATTAAGCTTAAAACATGCCCTGACTTCAACCCTTTTGAAAATATATGGACCATGCTTATAGGTCGAGTCCATGCCAAGAAAAAAAAAAAATTTAATTGAACTCTACAAATTCTACCATGAGGAGTCGTGAAATATCCAACCAGAATTCTGTCAGAAGCTTGTTCATAGTAAACAAAAAATGTTTGGTCAAGGTGAATCTTACGAAGAGACATTTTACCCAAATATTAGGTGTGCTGAATGTAAATTTTTGACCCTGTATGTATAATTTTGACCTTGTGTTGATTTCAGAAAACCCAAAGAAAATTTTGCACCGAATTCTAGTTTTTTAAAAAAAAGATGTATACTGTACAATCATTCTGCCACAGAAAAAGAACAGTCAGGAGAAATAATTGAAAGCCCAAATATTGCCATGACATTCATATCCAAGATGACATTCATGTCACTGTATGTAAACTTCTGACCAAAACTGTATGTATCTTGCATTTATATCTGGTTTGCTACTAGATGGGATTCCCGCATCAGTTTCAATTTGAGCGAGCAATCAGCTGTTTTTCATTTGTTAATTAGCTAGGCTTTTAGTGTGTGTAGCAATTCCTGATGTGGGTGGAGCACAGAAGCACGGCAGGCGAGAGTTGATGTTAGCCAAACCACTTTATTTAGCTTTTCAGCTTTCTTTCTTTCTTTTTCTTTCTTTCTCACTCACTCACTCACTCACTCACTCACTCACTCACTCACACATGCATTGTGGTTGGGGAGAGAGCTCCTTTTCTCTGCTCTCTCTCTCCTTTTATGCTCCATCCCTGTAATAAACACACACACACATTATTGACAGCAGGTGGAATGACTTAGCTGCTTACCTTCCCCGACCCCGCCCTCCATTCACAGACTGCTGCTTGGCCACGCCCCCACTGCCACATACCCCCATCGCCCAACTCAGACCGGGGAGCCATCCGGCCTGAAGCTGACTCCCCCCCCGACGGGACAGGAAGTCTGCCACCACCATCTGCGCCCCGGCCTGTGGATCACCTCAAACTTAAATGGCTTGAGGGTGAGATACCAACGGGTGAGCCGCGCATTGGCATCCTTCATGCAGTGGAGCCATTGGAGGGGCGCGTGGTCCGAACAGAGAGTGAAAGGGCATCCCAGCAGGTAGTATTGAAGGGCGAGGACCGCCCACTTGATGGCGAGACACTCCTTCTCGATTGTGCTGTACCTACTTTCACGCATCGAGAGTTTCTGGCTGATGTACAGCACGTGGCGCTCCTTGCCCTCCACCTCCTGGGACAAAATGGCCCCCAGCCCTCTGTCCGACGCATCAGTCTGCAAAATAAAGGGGAGAGAGAAGTCAGGGGAGTGTAAAAGTGGCCCCCCACACAGTGTAGCTTTTACCTCAGAGAAGGCCTGTTGGCACTGCTCTGTCCACTGGACCGGATCTGGAGCCCCCTTTTTAGTGAGATTGGTTAGTGGGCTAGTGACATCCGAATAATTAGGTATAAACCTACGATAATAGCCAGCCAGCCCCAAAAACCGTCTCACCTCCTTTCTGGCCTTGGGCCTCGGGCAGGCCACAATCGCTGCAGTCCTGTTAATTTGAGGATGCACCTGCCCATGGCCCAAGTGGAAGCCCAGATACCGTACTTCCACCCGCCCAATCGCACACTTTTTTGGGTTAGCTGTGAGGCCCGCCCGCCTCAGCGACTTTAGAACGGCCCTCAGGTGTTCCAGGTGCCGCGGCCAATCATTACTGTAAATTATAATGTCGTCTAGATAGGCGGCTGCGTAGGCGGCATGAGGGCGGAGGACCCTGTCCATTAGCCGCTGGAACGTAGCGGGCACCCCAAATAACCCAAAAGGGAGCATGACAAATTGGTGTAATCCAAATGGTGTGGAAAAGGCCGTTTTTTCTCTGGATAGAGGAGTCAAGGGGATCTGCCAATATTCCTTTGTTAGATCCACCTCATCTCATCTCATCTTCTTCCACTTATCTGGAGCTGGGTCATGGAGGCAGCAGTCTGAGCATGGAAGCCCAAACTTCCCTCTCCCTAGACACCTCGGCCAGCTCCTCGGGAAGAACACCGAGGCGTTCCCAGGCCAGCTGAGAGACATAGTCCCTCCAGCATGTCCTGGGTCTTCCCTGGGGTGACATGCCTGGAACACCTCCCCAGGGAGGCATCCAGGAGGCATCCGAAAGAGATACCCAAGCCACCTCAGCTGATTCCTCTCGATGTGAAGGAGCAGCAGCTCTACTCCGAGCTCCTCCCGAGTGATTGTGCTTCTCACCCTATCTCTAAAGGAACGCCCAGCCACCCTGCGAAGGAAACTCATTTCGGCCGCTTGTATCCGCGATCTTGTTCTTTCAGTCATTACCCAAAGCTCATGACCATAGGTGAGAGTCGGAACGTAGATCGACCGGTAAATCAAGAGCTTCGCCTTTTAGCTCAGCTCCTTCTTCACCACGACAGACCGGTAAAGCAACTGCATCACTGCGGAGGCTGCACCTATCCGCCTGTCGATCTCACGCTCCATCCTTCCCTCACTCGTGAACAAGATCCTGAGATACTTAAACTCCTCCACTTGAGGCAGGACTTCTCCACCAACCTGGAGAAGGCAAGCCACCCTTTTCCAGTTGAGAACCATGGCCCCGGACTTGGAGGTGCTGATTCTCATCCCAGCCGCTTCACACTCGACTACAAACCGCCCCAGTGCATGCTGAAGGTCCTGGTTTGAAGAAGCCAACAGCACAACATCATCTGCAAAAAGCAGAGATGAAATCCTGTGGTTCCCAAACAGGACACCCTCCGGCCCCTGGTTGCGCTTAGAAATTCTGTCCATAAAAATTATGAACAGAACCGGTGACAAAGAGCAGCCCTGCCAGAGTCCAACATGCACTGGGAACAGGTTTGACTTACTGCCGGCAATGAGAACCAGACTCCTGCTCCGTTCGTACAGGGACTGGACAGCCCTTAGCAAAGAGCCCCGAACCCCATACTCCCGAAGCACCCCCCCACAGAATACCACAAGGGACACGGTTGAATGCCTTCTCCAGATCCACAAAGCACATGTGGACTGGTTGGGTAAACTCCCATGAACCCTCGATCACCCTATGAAGGGTATAGAGCTGGTCCAGTGTTCCACGACCAGGACGAAAACCATATTGTTCCTCCTGGATCCGAGGTTCGACTATCGGCTGAATTCTCCTCTCCAGTACCCTGGAGTAAACCTTCCCGGGGAGGCTGAGAAGTGTGCTTCCCCTATAATTGGTGCACACTCTCTGGTCCCCTTTCTTGAAAAGAGGGACCACCACCCCGGTCTGCCACTCCAAAGGCACTGTCCGCAACCGCCACGCGATGTTGCAGAGGCATGTCAGCCAAGACAACCCCACAACATCCAGAGACTTGAGATAATCAGGGCGGATCTCATCCACCTCCGGTGCCTTGCCACTGAGGAGCTTGCAAACCACCTCAGTGACTTCGGCTTGGGTAATGGACAAGTTCACCTCTGAGTCATCAGCCTCCGCTTCCTCAATGAAAGATGTGATGGTGGGATTGAGGAGATCCTTGAAGTATTCCTTCCACCGCCCGACAATATCCCCAGTTTCGGGCAACTACATTAGATTGAGCTTACCATTGGAGATCAGTTGAGTGCATTTGTTGTTGGCTACTGGAGCTTTGGATAACTTCTAGAACAGGCTAAGTTTTCTGGGTTTTGCCAGTTGTTTTTTTATGATTGAAATACTGTGTTTTTCTGCTGCTTGTCCCTGTCGAATACTCTGCTTATCTGCTGCTTGTTAGGCATTGTTTAGCTTGTGTTTACATCTGGTTTGCTACTAGATGGGATTCACACATCAGTTTTGATTTGCATGAGCAACCAGTTGTTTTACATTTGCTAATTAGCTGGGCTTTTAGCGTGGTTTTGAGTGATGCTCCTTCCCAAAATCTCTCCCCCTCTCCTACATCTCCCATAACCTGTTTATCATGTGTCCTGACTCCATTCCGATTTGTTCTCTCACCCACAAGAGGCATTTCCATCATTATTGCCCACCGCGAGGACGTTGCCTCTCCAACTTCATCTACCCTTCAGCTACCTCCACCAACACCTTCTGGATCACTGCTGGACTACAGAACTGTCAGTCTGCCACACAGAAGGCTGACTTCATCTCTGCCCACGCCTCCCTTTTGTCTCTCCACATCCTTGCATTGACAGAGACCTGGATTTCACCTGACAACACCTGCAGCCCTCTTCACCTCCTTCTCCTCCTCTCACACTCCTTGTCTGTCTGATTGTCATAGTGGTGGTACTGGTTTGTTGATTTCTCAGTCGTGGAAGTTCTCACCTCTCCCACTCTCCTACCTCTCCATCTCCTCCTTTGAATTTCATTCCGTTTCAATCTCTTCTCCTGTTAGCCTTTTTGTCATTGTTATTTATCGCCCTCCTGGCCCTGTGGGATGTTTATTTGATGAATTGGACATCCTACTCAGCTCCTTCCCAGAAGATGGCACCCCACTGATGCTCTTGGGAGACTTCAACCTCCACCTAGAAGCCTCCCACTCTGCTGCCTTCCTTCCCCTGCTCCACTCCTTTGAACTCTCCCTGCTGAACTCTCCTCCAACCTATAAAGCTGACAACCTTCTCAACCTAGTCTTCATCTGAAACTGCTCTGCCTCAGATCCCGCAGTTACCCCTCTCCATCTGTTTGACCACCACTTCATTTCATTCTTCCTCCCTCTTCCTCTCCACCCATAATCCCCCTCCTACCCCCACTGTTACAGTCCATCATAACTTCCGCTCCCTGTCTCCCTTCTTTATTGCCTCCTCTGTCACTGCCTCCCTCCCCCCACTTGAATGCTTTGCCAATCTGTCTGCTTAATCTGCTGCATCCTTCCTGCTTTCCTCTCTTTCATCATCACTGGACACATTATCTCTTCTTGTCTCCAGGCCAGCAAGATCTTCCCCTCCTTGTCCCTGGCTGTCCGAAAAACTTTGCTCCTACAGAATCGGTCTCTGTGCAGCAGAGAGGAAGTGGAGAAAATCCAGGGCCCCTGCTGACTTTTCCTGCTTCTAGTCCATCCTTGCTGAAGAATTTCTTCTTTCAGCATGACAATGACCCCAAAAACATTTTGAATTGCCCAGCCAGAGCCCAGACCTAAATCCAATTGAAAATCTGTGGGGTGACCTGAAGAGGGATGTGCAGAAGAAATGCCCTTGCAATCTGACAGATTTGAAGCGCTTTTGCAAAGAAGAGTGGCAAATATTGCTAAGTCTAGATGTGGCAGGCTGATAGACTCCTACCCAAAAAGACTGAATGCTGTAATTAAATCAAAATGTGCTTCAACAAAGTTTTAGTTTAAGGGTGTGCACACTTATGCAACAAGCTTATTTGTATGGTTTTTTTAAATGTTTTTCTCCCTAACAGATTTGTTTGTTTTTCAATTGAATTGTACAGGTTATAGGTCGGGCGGCACGGTGGTGTAGTGGTTAGCGCTGTCACCTCACAGCAAGAAGGTCCTGGGTTCGAGCCCCGGGGCCGGCGAGGGCCTTTCTGTGCGGAGTTTGCATGTTCTCCCCGTGTCCGCGTGGGTTTCCTCCGGGTGCTCCGGTTTCCCCCACAGTCCAAAGACATGCAGGTTAGGTTAACTGGTGACTCTAAATTGACCGTAGGTGTGAATGTGAGTGTGAATGGTTGTCTGTGTCTATGTGTCAGCCCTGTGATGACCTGGCGACTTGTCCAGGGTGTACCCCGCCTTTCGCCCATAGTCAGCTGGGATAGGCTCCAGCTTGCCTGCGACCCTGTAGAAGGATAAAGTGGCTAGAGATAATGAGATGAGATGAGGTTATAGGTCACATTAAAGGTGGGAAAAGTTTTGAAATCATTTATTGTGGTCTCATTTTTTTATATCAGAAAAACCTCATTTTAACGGGGTGTGTACACTTTTTATATCCACTGTACAACTTCACCACGCCTGCCTTACCCACCCCTCCCCACCCTCTCTGTCTCTTCCCCCTTGCTCTCTGCTTTTCCCCCTCTTTCCACTTCTGATGTCTCCCAGCTCCGGCCCTCTCACCATCCGACCACCTGTGCCCTTGACCCTATCCCCTCACCTCTCCTCTAGACCATCACTCCTGACATTCTCCCATTTATCACTTCACTCATCAACTCCTCCTTGTCTTCCGGATAATTTCCTTCCAGCTTCAAATGGGCCCACATCACCCCTCTGCTGAAAAAAAGGACCTTAGACCCCTATGTCATCCACAACTACTGCCCTGTTTCTCTCCTCCCATTCCTGTCAAAGATGCTTAAATGTGTTGTTGCTAACCAACTCTCCTCTTTTCTGTCACAGAACAACCTCCTGGATCCTCACCAGTCTGGCTTCCATGCTGGACATGCAAACAAGACTGCACTTCTCTCAGTAAGTGAGGCACTTCATGCAGCACATGCTGCCTCCCTCTCCTCGGTCCTGATTCTCCTTGATCTTTCCGCTGCATTTGACACTGCTGATCACTCCATCCTCCTGTCATCCTTATCAGCTCTAGGGATCTGTGGGACAGCCCTAGACTGGTTCACATCCTACCTCTCTGGTTGCTCTTTCCAGGTTACCTGGTCTGGTTTTGTATCAGTACCATGCCCACTTACCACCAGTGTCCCTCAAGGTTCAGTCCTTGGTCCACTTCTCCCTCTACACCCAGTCTCTTGGTCCAATTATCTCTGCTCATGGTCTATCCTACCACTGCTATGCTTATGACACCCAACTGTTTCTCTCTTTCCCTCCTTCTGACACACAGATCTCTGCTCACATCTCTGCTTGCCTGCATGACAAACAGAGCTGGATGGACAACCATCACCTGAAGCTCAACCCAGGCAAAATGGAGGTAATCTACATTCCTGCTCTATCCTCTCCACCCCTGGACATTGTACTTTCCATGGGGGACATCTCTAGGTCTCCTTCACCCAGTGCAAAGAGCCTAGGGGTTGTGTTCGATGACAAACTCTCCTCCTTGGCAAACACTGCTGCAGTGACCTAGATGTATAGATTCCTCCTCTACAACATCCAAAGGATCCACCATTTTCTTGCCACCTACTCTACTCAACTCCTGGCCCAAGTGCTGATCCTCTCCCACTTGGACTACTGTAACATTCTCCTTGCTGGCATTCCAGCTTCTGCCATCAGACCCCTACAGCTCATCCAGAATGCTGCAGCTTGCCTGGTCTACAACCTCCCTCATTCTTCCCATGTCACCCCTTTGCTTGCCAAACTGCACTAGCTACCTCTCACAGTTTGCATCAAATTTAAAACATTGGTGGTAAGTGACCAAGCTCTCAAGGGGTTTTAGGGCCAGCATATCTCCAGAGTCTGTTCAGCCCCTACACGCCAGCCAGAACTCTACGCTCTGCTACTACTGGTCACCTGGCCCCTCCTCCTCTCTGCTCCTGCCCAGCCTGCTCAAGACTACTGTCTGTCCTAGTTCCCCATTGGTGGAATGACCTTCCCATTGAGGTCAGAACTGCTGACTCCCTGACCACCTTCAAGTGCAGACTGAAGACTCACATCTTTAGGCTGCACCTCTCCCCTTCTTCCCTGCCCACTGTGTAATTGCATTTTGATCTAGACCAACCCAGGCTATGTACAGTGGATATAAAAAGTCTACACACCCCGTTAAAATGATAGGTTTTTCTGATGTAAAAAAAAATGAGACCACGATAAATAATTTCAAAACTTTTCCCACCTTTAATGTGACCTATAACCTGTACAATTAAATTGAAAAACAAACAAATCTGTTAGGGGGAAAAACAAAAAACATACAAATAAGCTCATTGCATAAGTGTGCACACCCTTAAACTAAAACTTTGTTGAAGCACCTTTTGATTTAATTACAGCATTCAGTCTTTTTGGGTACACAGCTGCCATCAATTAAAATTACTCTGATTAACCCCAAATAAAGTTCAGACATTTACTCAGTTGCATCCTCCAGCAAAAGCCATGGTTCACAGAGAGCTTACAAAGCATCAAAGGGATCTCACTGTTGAAAAGTATCAGTCAGGAGAAGGGTACAAAGAAATTTCCACAGCATTCGATTTAAGCCTCGGTCACAACCGGCCGTACGTGCTTCTACGGCCGGTCTACATGCAAAAAACGCAAGAAACGCAGAGGGCATGCGCGAAACACACGGAGGGCGCGCATGTGACGTGCTGATTTTTGAGCCGTAGACTGGCCGCAGACTGACTGCAGAGGTTCTTTGTCATGTCAAACAAACTCTACGGGCGCTTACATTTCTTTCAGGTTGCAAGACAAACTTACGGCCAACGTGCGTCTTTCTCCATGAACAAAAAAACCGCAGTGATTTGGGAAATGCCAAAAATCGCATGGCCAAAAAATCGTACGTCCGGTTGTGACCTAGGCTATACTACCATGGAGTGCAGTGAAGACAGTCATCAAGAAGTGGAGAAAATGTGGGACAACAGTGACATTCCTGAGAACTATCCCTCCAAAATTGATGAAAAGACAAGACGAAAACTGGTCAGGGAGGCTGCCAAGAGGCCGACAGCAACACTGAAGGAGCTGCAGGAATTTCTTGCAAGTACTGGTTGTGTATTACAGTTAATGTTTCATGTTGTCAAACTAATTTTAATATGAGACAAAGATAGCCCAAGTAAACACAAAATACAGTTTTCAAATGATAATTTCACTTATTGATGGAAAAAAGTTATCCAACCCTACCTGGCCCAGTGTGAAAAAGTAATTACCCCTTCAACTAATTAGCCTCAACCAATCAAACAATTAACCAAATTTAATTGAAAATTGGGTTCAATTTCACTAGCCACACCCAGGCATGATTACTGCCAGACATGTTCAATCTAAATTTCACATAAATAGAACCAGGCTGGCAATGTGAATTAGGCTAATAGATCTTAAAAAGATGCCACAAAGTAGAGTTACAAGAACAGATGCACAACAAAATACTTGAACTGTATCAGTCTGGAAAAGGTTACAAAACTATTGCCAAGACTCTGGGACTCTGGTGAACCACAATGAGAGTCATTAATGTATCTGAAAATGGGAAATACTTGGAACAGTGACAAAAATTCCCAGGAGTGGCCACCCTTCCAAAATTCAATCAAAAGCGCTTTGACGACTGATCCAGGAGATCACAAAACAACCCTGACAAACATCTAAAGAACTGCAGACCTCACTTAAGGTCAGTGTTCATGATTCTACAATTAGGAAGGCACCGGGAAAAAATGGGGGGGGGGGGGGGGTCATGGTGGTGTAGTGGTTAGCACTGTTGCCTCACAGCAAGAAGGTCATGGGTTTGAGCCTAGCGGCTGACGAGGGCCTTTTTGTGTGGAGTTTGCATGTTCTCCCCGTGTCTGCATGGGTTTCCTCTGGGTGCTCTGGTTTCCCCCACAGTCCAAAGACATGTAGGTTAGGCTAATTGGTAGCTCTAAATTGACCGTAGCTGTGAGTGTGAATGGTTTTTTATCTCTGTGTGTCAGCCCTGCGATGACCTGGCAACTTGTCCAGGGTGTACCCTGCCTCTTGCCCATAGTCAGCTGGAATAGGCTCCAGTTTGCCCACGACCCTGTACAGGATAAGCGGCTACAGATAATGGATGGATGGGCAGAAATGGCATCCATGGGAAAGTTGCAAGGCGCAAACCATTGTTGACCAAAAAGAACACAAAGACTTGTCCCACATTTGCCAAAAAGCATCTTGATGACCCCCAAGACTTTTGGGATAATATTCTGTGGACTATTGAGTCAAAAATATACATTTTTTGAAGACATGGTTCCTGATATATCTGGCGTAAGGCTAATACAGCATTCCAAAATAAGAACATCATACCAACAGTCAAACATGGTGGTGGTTGTGTGATGGTCTGGGGCTGCTTTTCTGCTTCAGGACCTGGATGACTTGCCATAATTGATGGAACCATGAATTCTGCTCTCTACCAGAAAATCCTGAAGGAGAATGTCTGCCCATCAGTTTGAGACCTCAAGCTTAAGTGTAGCTGGGTTATGCAGCAGGACAATGATTCAAAGCACACAAGCAAGTCCACCTCTAAATGGCTCAAAAGAAATAAAATTAAGGTTTTGGCGTGGTCTAGTCAAAGTCCTGACTTGAATCTAATTGAGATGCTGTGGCAAGACCATAAGGGGGCAGTTCATGCTCAAAACCCCTCAAATGTGGCTGAATTGAAATAATCCTGCAAAGAAGAGTGAGCAAAAATTCCTCCACAGTGATGTAAAAGACTCATTGCAAGTCATCGCAAACATTTAATTGCAGTTGTTGCCACCAATTGTGGCCCGACCAGTTATTAGAATTAAGGGGGCAATTACTTTTTCACATGGGTGATACAGGTTTTGATTAACCCTTTCCTTTTTATAAATGGAGAGATCATTTAAAAGCTGCATTTTGTGTTTACTTACATCATCTTTATCTTATATTAGACTTCATTGGATGACCTAAAACATTTAAAAGTGACAAATAAGCAAAAATGAAAGAAATCAGCAGGGAACAAATACTTTTTCACAGCACTGTAGAATATAACTCATTATGTTTCATTATGGGTGGCACAGTGGTGTAGTGGTTAGCACTGTCGCCTCACAGCAAGATGGTCCTGGGTTTGAGCCCAGTGGCCGACGGGGGCCTTTCTGGAGTTTCTGTGGAGTTTGCATGTTCTCCCCATGTCTGTGTGGGTTTCCTCTGGGTGCTCCGGTTTCTCCCACAGTCCAAAGACATGCAGGTTAGGCAAATTGGTGGCTCTAAATTGACTGTAGATGTGAATGCAAGTGTGAATGGTTGTTTGTCTCTGTGTCAGCCCGGTGATGACCTGGTAACTTGTCCAGGGTGTACTCCGCCTCTTGCCCATAGTCAGCTGGGATAGGCTCCAGCTTGCCTGTGACCCTGCACAAGATAAGTGTCTAAAGATAATGGATGGATGGATGTTTCATTATGGTTGAATTGCCATGCCTGTAATGACCTAATCATACCACAAAACAAATCATACAACTTCATGAACTATATTTATTATTACTCAACATTGCAAATGCCATGAGTTGTGTTTTCCATTATCAGAAATTCTTTTTTTGCAGGTCCATAGTTATTTTTAAAGTCACTTACATATTTTCTAGTACTAATGGGAAATGAATTTTAAATTTGGAAAACAGTTTAAATGCACATCATTTGGAGATTTGTTTGTTTTTTAACTTCAAACATGTGTCATGATATAAATGACAATGCATGGCTGAAATGAGTGTGTGGTGGAAATGACAGTGAAAGTTTTGTCCCTGGTAGTTTTTACTGAAATTGTCAGTCAAAATGTTATAAAGCAGGTCTATCATTGTTTATTATGTGATACACCATGCTCACCATGTCTATTTAACTAATTAAGTGAGGTATATATGTAGGTAACTGAAGTGTAATATATATATATATATATATATATATATATATATATATATTACACTTCAGTTACCTACATATATACCTCACTTAATTAGTTAAATAGACATGGTGAGCATGGTGTATCACATAATAAACAATGATAGACCTGCTTTATAACATTTTGACTGACAATTTCAGTAAAAACTACCAGGGACAAAACTTTCACTGTCATTTCCACCACACACTCATTTCAGCCATGCATTGTTATTTATATCATATATATATATATATACACACACACACACAGGCTGTCAGATTGCAAGCACTAACAGATGTAAGTGCAGGGGAGAGCAGGGATGCAAACAGGAAGTGTAGTCAAATCAGTAAGCTAACTCATTGTCAGAAAGCAGGCAGGGGTCGGTCAATCTCTACCATTCAAACAGAATGGTAGAGAGAAGACTATAGAGTTAAACAGGTCAGTGTAACAAAGGTTCAGGAAACTAGAGGGAGGGAGGGCGGCAGACAAAAAAGGCTCAGTATGACTGGGTAAACACAGAATGATACTCCACACTGAAGGTGTGTGAGGGAGAGGCTTAAGTAGTACTGCTGATTAACAGTTAATGATAGTCAGCTGAACGTAATAAGGGGGGAGCGTGAACTTTGGGTGTTGTAGTCTTTGGAAGCCATGTTTGTAGTTCAGTTAGAGTTTCAACTCACAATGCCATTACTGGCATAGGCATAATTAGATGTCTTAGGATTTTGTAATATGAACTTCATAAAATTAAATTATTAAAATAAAAACTGTTAGTTTTGGTGAAAAAAACCCCCACTGGGACTTAAAAGTGCCTGGAGTTGGAGAAACACCCATATATAGGGATTTTATATGGATAACTGAATATATTATGTGGATACAAGTGTTTTACTGGGAAATATACCACTCGCATTTTTCATCCAAGCTACATCCGGGACATGGAGAACCAACCCATGACATAAATCTCTTTATTTTTTTCGCGGTCCAGTTTCCATCAAATCCTGCGCTCTGATTGACTGGCGAGCGGGTCCGTATCCTATGATACAGACCCCAGTTACGGACCCCGGTAATGGACCTCTGGTGATTCGCCCATTCACAACAACAACAAACATAGTAGCATTTTTTGTCAACATTTATCTTATTTTTATAAGATTTATTTATAAGATTATCAAAAATCTTATACATATTTTGCCATCATTTCTCAGGAAAATAGCATTAATTTTGCATCATGGATAGTGATAACGACAGTCTTCACAGCGAAAGCGAGTTTTACTACCCTGAGGAAGAAGAAATAAAATAAAACATTTCAGGAGAAAGCTTAAAACCTGTAACTGTTGCTAATGCCGAGCAAAAACATGGCTGAATCCTGAATGACTCAATTTTGTATAAATAGGGGACTACATAGGTGGCAAAATGTAGTTTTTTTCCTGCCATGGAAGTGCACTTCTATACCGAGGAGGAAGCCATTTGCATTACAGCCATGAATGAGGATTCAAAATGGCAGCTCGTCTCAGTTTCCCTTTCAGGCGCTCTCGTTTTCTATTAGAATTTGGTAAAGAAAAAAATAAATATATTGCCCAAGGAACTCAGAGACAGAATTGTGGCAAGGCACAGATCTGGCCAAGGTTACAAAAGAATTTCTGCAGCACTCAAGGTTCCTAAGAACACAGTGGCCTCCATAATCCTTAAATGGAAGAAGTTTGGGACGACCAGAACTCTTCCTAGACTTGGCCGTCCAGCCAAACTGAGCAATCATGGGAGAAGAGCCTTGGTGAGAGAGGTAAAGAAGAACCCAAAGATCACTGTGGCTGAGCTCCAGAGATGCAGTAGGGAGATGGGAGAAAGTTCCACAAAGTCAACTATCACTGCAGCCCTCCACCAGTCGGGGCTTTATGGCAGAGTGGCCCAACGGAAGCCTCTCCTCAGTGCAAGACATATGAAAGCCTGCATAGAGTTTGCCAAAAAACACATGAAGGACTCCCAGACTATGAGAAATAAGATTCTCTGGTCTGATGAGATGAAGATTGAACTTTTTGGCGTTAATTCTAAGCGGTATGTGTGGAGAAAACCAGGCACTGCTCATCACCTGCCCAATACAATCCCAACAGTGAAACATGGTGGTGGCAGCATCATGCTATGGGGGTGTTTTTCAGCTGCAGGGACAGGACGACTGGTTGCAATTGAAGGAAAGATGAATGCGGCCAAGTACAGAGATATCCTGGAAGAAAACCTCTTCCAGAGTGCTCAGGACCTCAGACTGGGCTGAAGGTTCACCTTCCAACAAGACAATGACCCTAAGCACACAGCTAAAATAACAAAGGAGTGGCTTCGGAACAACTCTGTGACCATTCTTGACTGGCCCAGCCAGAGCCCTGACCTAAACCCAATTGAGCATCTCTGGAGAGACCTGAAAATGGCTGTCCACCAACGTTCACCATCCAACCTGATGGAACTGGAGAGGATCTGCAAGGAAGAATGGCAGAGGATCCCCAAATCCAGGTGTGAAAAACTTGTTGCATCATTCCCAAGAAGACTCATGGCTGTACTAGCTCAAAAGGGTGCTTCTACTCAATACTGAGCAACAGTGGCGGCTGGTAGTCTTTCAAACAGGGGAGGCTGGTCAGTTACGATATTTCCAGATTTTAAAAGAAAAAAGAAAAAGCACATCAATTTTGCCCATACTCTTGCCTCTGATCTGGCTGATTGTTGGCAGGGTCACAAACTGTGAAATAACAGGTTCTTTTGGCCCATTAGCCTACTGTCCAATATACATGATGGTGGTGTTGGGGGGGTATATTTTAACATTTTATATTTTAAAATTGTGGCATGTTGTTTAAAAATTGATCATTATTGAAAGCAGCTCTTTGTCAGGAACCTCAGCAGTAACAGCAGAGTGTTCTGGAATAGGCACAAGCACTGACCTTGGGGAGCCAAACATAGAGCTGGGTGCCACACATTTCATTCAATGACACTTTCCCTATATTTTACTTATTTTGACTGAGAAATGTTTTATTGACAATTTTGATAACCCTTCACTTTTAATCCAGGTCTGTAGTGTGAAATGTTCTCGGCTGTGTTTTTGTTTAAAAATGTTTTCCAAATTGTAGCTGTGTTTAATTCATATCCAGAAAAATATATATTCCAATATAATATACTCAGCATAAACATTTTAAATAGATTCTATATTTTTGGTCCATCCATGACATATTACTAAAGTAGCCTATTTACTGTTGTTGATGTGGGTCACTTGCTGTTAGCCAATTCACTTTCTCGTACCAGGAGAGCTGAAAGGAACGAGTATTATTCCCTACCTTTTTCACCAAGTCAATTTGAGGCGTTGGTCTACCCCTCTTTAATTTTAATTTTTTCCTCGAAAAGAAGACTGGCAAATGGCTTCGCCAAAATTAAATCAGCAATGCTTGGCATCCGTGCGCAGCTTTCTTGCTAGCTGACTAGCCCCCTCAAGTTCAAGTTCAGTTACTCAAATAAACGAAATTTCTGGAACTAAGATAGCAAACTTGACAACACTATATTTACACTTTATTTACAATGAAAATATATACAAACTAAAAAAGCTGGTAGAACCCGTATGCAATGAATGAAATTGAAATGTAAGCTGATCTCTTACAATACACCACAGCACTTGCGAATCCGCATGGGACTGAACTGAAATTCACCGCTGCCTGTCTATAGTTGAAAAGAGCTGTCAATCAAAGAAAATATCCGGCCACTTTCACCAATCACCAGTGTCCTCGCGGAAACTGCCATGTCCCTCCCACTGTGAGGCTGGGAGTCCATGGACGGGCATTTTCGCAGTATCTGTCCAATAACCGTCTTGCATTTTGAGATTGACAAGTGCAGAGCTCCCAAATGCCATTGAAGTGCACTGAGGCTGGGAGTCCGTGAGACTCCGTGGGCAGGCGTTTTCGCAGTATTTGTCCAATAATTGTCTTGCATTTTGAGATTGACAAGCGCATAGCTCCCAAATGCCACTGAAGTCCACTGAGGCTGGGCTGCATCACGCTGTCACGAGGGGGAAAAACTCACGCACACATTAGACGAACTGGGGAAAGTTATAACGGAATGATTTCGCACTGTAGTTGGGTTGAGCACATATATTTCTATGATTCTGGATCTGAAATAGCAATGTTATAAGGTCGGCTATAACATAAGCCTAGCGCAATTCATCTTACACGATGTTCGTCATTTTTAGAGGAGGCTGAGCCTCCCTTGTTGTCTTAGAGCAATTGCCCGTGCTGAGCAAAGGGTCTGAATACTTATGACCATGTGATATTTCAGTTTTTCTTTTTTAATAAATTTGCAAAAATTTCTACATTTCTGTTTTTTTCTGTCAAGATGGGGTGCTGAGTGTACATTAATGAGAAATAAAATGAACTTTTTTGATTTTAGCAAATGGCTGCAATGAAACAAAGAGTGAAAAATTTAAAGGGGTCTGAATACTTTCTGTACCCACTGTATACCAGCGAATTCTAAAGGAAAATGTCAGGAAATCTGTCTATGAACTGAATCTCAAGAGAAGGTGGGTCACGCAGCAAGACAACAACCATAAGCGCACAAGTCATTCTACCAAAGAATGGTTAAAGAAGAATAAAGTTAATGTTTTGGAATGGCCATGTCAAAGTCCTGACCTTAATCCAATCGAAATGTTGTGGAAGGACCTGAAGTGAGCAGTTCATGTGAGGAAACCCACCAACATCCCAGAGTTGAAGCTGTTCTGTACGGAGGAATGGGCTAAAATTCCTCCAAGCCGGTGTGCAGGACTGATCAACAGTTACCAGAAACATTTAGTTGCAGTTATTGCTGCACAAGGGGGTCACACCAGATACTGAAAGCAAAGGTTCACATACTTTTGCCACTCACAGATATGTAATATTGGATCATTTTCCTCAATAAATAAATGACCAAGTATAATATTTTTGTCTCATTTGTTTAACTGGGTTCTCTTTATCTACTTTTAGGACTTGTGTGAAAATCTGATGATGTTTTAGGTCATATTTATGCAAAAAAATAGAAAATTCTAAAGGGTTCACAAACTTTCAAGCACCACTGTATATATGTTGACACACAAACCAGGAATACATGTAGAAAGCAGAGTTACACTGTACCCTGCTGCACTACTGAAGGTTTGACTGGACTGTGTTCCAGTATTCCCTTGTAATATTTGCTTTGATACTTTTCATCTACACTGATAACTTATCTGAAGGTCAGTAAACTGAAACTTTGCCTGTGCTATACTGATGAAAAGTGAGAACTTAATTTCATTCAGCACTGAAGAGAAGAGCATTACAGGATAAATGCACTTACCAACAGCAAGTACAGCTTCACAAATAAATTATATAAATGTCAAAGGAAATAAACTATTTCAAAAGTCTTAAAAATTGTGTATGTTTTCACCAGGGTAGCCCTCAGTCAGGCGAATGAAACATGAACTCTGTCCATAATTATAACCAAAGCAGAAACATGTGTATATCAGTAAGAGAGGAGAAGTTGTGAGATACTGTATAAGGCACCGAGGCCCACTGTTGTTTTTAAAATGCACTAAGAAATGCCAAAGATATATAATATCAATATCGTGATTAATTATATCACAGTGCACTTTTCTGAAATATCATCAGTATCATTATGTACCTTAATAACATTTTAATTCTTTTAATATGAATTAAAATGGAGCTGAACGGAAGCATCTGATTTGATGTTTTGTTTTTTTTTCCGAATCTTTAAAGTTGTATGTTTTTCCCTTCTATTCAACATTAGAATTATTTTTTTGGCCAGGAAATAAAAGTATCATCAAAATCTTAATCTCTTCACTCTTCTTAATTTTACTATTTTAATGCAGAATGTTGTGCCAGTATTTTGTGTAAATATTTTCAACCTTGCAGGGCTCTCAAGCAGGGCCGTAACCAGGATTTTTCAAATACCGAGGTCAAGCATGGCTGACAGCACCGAAGGGCCCCCCAGCACAACTTAAATAAATAAATAACAAACCAAGGATAGATTTGGTGGTAGACACATTTATTTTAACAATTCTACAACTGTGGCACCATAACTGTGGTGTTTTATCTGACATAAAAGTAGAAAGGTAGTGAACTCTTGAACTGAGTATACATACCTAAAGTACCAGTTACCTAAAGTATTGGCATTATTTACATTGCAGCATACACATGACAGAAAGGGTGTGAACTGCTGAATTGTAAGCTTTAGTATTACATCTTATAATAATAGTGAGTGTGTGTGTGTGTGTGTGTGTGAGAGAGAGAGAGAGAGAGAGAGAGAGAGAGAGTGACTGAGAGTTTGTGTGTTATTTGTGGGTGTCTGTATGTGTAGAGACATTCTGAGCAGTAATGTAAAGGCATCAGTCGATCTGGCTGTCTTGAATTGAGATCCATTTGCATGCATTCTCTGAAACAGAGTGTAATGTAAGTTTGGCTCATAACACATTTACTTCAACAATTCTAAAACTGTGCCATCATAACTGTGGAGTTTTGTCTGACATAAAAGTCAAAACTGAACTGAACTGAGTGTATTGCTCAGCTACGCTGAAGTATTAGCATTATTTACATTTCATTATCTTAAATTACATTAGAATGTAGAGCTATTAGTTCTGTGTGAAGACTATGTATTAGAGAGAGTGTGTGAGAGTGTATTATTTGTGTGTGTGTGTGTGTGTGTGTCTGTGTGAGTGAGTGAGTGAGTGAGTGAGTGAAAGAGAAAGTTATGAGAGAAAGAGAGAGAGTTACTCAAACAAGCCCGTTTACTCAGCCCTGAACAGGGCTGCCTGTGACAACGTAGTTTTGAATGTTTCTCGAAATGCTAACTAAAATGTAATAGGCAATGACAATGAAACGTTTCCCTTTGGAAAGTTGGCATGACACCGCTGAACGGTCTGCCACTGCACTGACAATATTTTCTCACCTTCCCTCCTTCTCTTTCCCCGCTCTTCTGTTGGCTGTCCAAACCTTAATTTAGTTTGTTGCAACTTTTTCATTTTGCACTCAGGTAAAGCTCTATAATGCGATGTGACTATTAGCCTACGTTAGGTTAGGTGGGCATATGTGATAGAACGTAGACTACACCCTGCCTATTTTATCCAAAACCCAACTTCCCCGGCCGACACTAGTATAGGCTACGTCGCGTGACGCTGCATTAGACACGCCAACGATAGAGATAGAGGCTAAGAGATTTCAGATGACATTAGACAAATGTGAATTTTATTGGGGGGAAATACAGATGACGTGGATGTGGACGCTGCGTTTTACATTGATCACTGCTCGAATTCAGCGTAGACCAATTAAAATTTCTGAAAAAATACCAAGGACATGACCTCGGTGTCCTCAATGGTAGTTACGGCCATGCACGCATTGAGAGTGAGACACATGCATTTCAACGAGTTCACACGCTCACACGCCACACATGGCATTTCTCACTCTGAGCTTCTCCAATAAATCGCACAGAAATTCCTTCAAGCTATCTACAAACGCTACAGCCGTAGGTCACAGTGCTCCTGGGGCGAGTTCAACCGCTGCAACGGTTTGCTATGTTTTTCTAATTGTTCCTTATTCATTGGCCAAAACGTGCACCGTTCTGCAACTGTGTTGAAACGTTTCATGCGTCTTGAACTCGCCCCGTGCTCGGAGCGGCAACAGCCAATCAGAAAATAGATTGTTCTGTTGTCGGGGAGACGTGAGTTTCAGCTACAAGCGCACGCTGCACCTGCAAAATTGTGAGTGAACTAGAGACCGACCTGGAGCGAACGAGAGAATTGAAAGAACTGGAGAACTGTCGGGACTCAGGACCATCAGGTAATAACTTAATTTATATCAATATTTACTTAGTTACTTTGTAGTTTTACTCTATAGACCAATACTTCTGGTCTACACCTTGTTCAGTATCGAAAACCTGTCCATTTCAAGCTATCATAGATAACTGTCTAACTAGCAAGCTAGATGTAAACCAGCTAAAATAGCATACTGTGCTGACGACGATTTAAATGTTCGTTTAGTCAAAGACTGTTTTTCTGGGGATTATAGAATGAATAACTTTGGTTAAGTCGCCTAGGAGCTGTCATGAACAGAGAGGCGTTTTTCACTCATAAACACACACACACACACACACACACACACACACACACACACACACACACACACACACACACAAAATATCCACCATTGTTCAGTGGGGCCCTTTGGG
The DNA here is from genome assembly GCF_027579695.1 of Neoarius graeffei. Taxonomy (NCBI): domain Eukaryota; kingdom Metazoa; phylum Chordata; class Actinopteri; order Siluriformes; family Ariidae; genus Neoarius; species Neoarius graeffei. The sequence goes on along the minus strand of NC_083573.1, from coordinate 41,307,596 downwards.
GCTATATTTGTGTTTTTTGCCTTTATTTACACTACCTCAAAAGTTTGGGGTCACCCAGACAATTTTGTGTTTTCCATGAAAAGTCACACTTTTATTTACCACCATAAGTTGTAAAATGAATAGAAAATATAGTCAAGACATTTTTCTGGCCATTTTGAGCATTTAATCGACCCCACAAATGTGATGCTCCAGAAACTCAATCTGCTCAAAGGAAGGTCAGTTTTATAGCTTCTCTAAAGAGCTAAACTGTTTTCAGCTGTGCTAACATGATTGTACAAGGGTTTTCTAATCATCCATTAGCCTTCTGAGGCAATGAGCAAACACATTGTACCATTAGAACACTGGAGTGAGAGTTGCTGGAAATGGGCCTCTATACACCTATGGAGATATTGCACCAAAAACCAGACATTTGCAGCTAGAATAGTCATTTACCACATTAGCAATGTATAGAGTGTATTTCTGATTAGTTTAAAGTGATCTTCATTGAAAAGAACAGAGCTTTTCTTTCAAAAATAAGGACATTTCAAAGTGACCCCAAACTTTTGAACGGTAGTGTAATTTGAAATGCAAATGTTTATGCACAATAAAGAACAAAACATATTTTACTGTATTATTATTTGTTATAGAATAAACAGTGTAATTGATCTAATCGAATTTGTTCTTTTTTTAAGCAGCTGGGTTGATGGGACACTGGGAGGGAGGGAGGGAGGGAGGGAGGGTCGATGGGACACTAGGAGGGACCCCCCCCCACCCCACCAAAAAACAAACAAAAAAAAAACTCACTCCGAGCAAACTTCAAAACTTGAGAGCCCTGCAACCTTGTGATGTGATAATTATTTATTTGTTTATTTATTTCTGGTTTATTTTTATATGGACGGATACAATATACATAGACAAACCGCAAGCAGCCATCCATTGCATGTGTCAGTGTTTATAGCAAATGCTATTTCACAACGCCTGTCCCGAGAAGGGCTTTTATGAAAATAATAAATCAAACAGAGAAATAAAGAGGTAAGGTAGAGGCAAACTATGCATAACAAAGTACAATAAATCACACATTAAAAACATTGCATCCAAAGACTAGATACGAGTACAGGCTTGTTGATGAATCAGCCAGGATTTGGTAGCTCTCTTAAAAATGGTGAAGTTTGACGCCAATTTCAAGTGATCAGGTAGCAAGTTCCAAGACTTTGCTCCTTTCATAGAGAAAGCTGTCTGAGCAAAAGATGTTTTACAGAAGGGAACTTTACAATTTCCACTTGAAACTGCTCTAGTGGATCTGCTGCAGCTCTGTAGTCTCTGGATGAATTTACAGAGAGGCTGAGGTGCAAGGTCATTTAAATATTTAAACATGAGTTTTACAGAATGAAAATCATCTCATCTCATTATCTCTAGCCGCTTTATCCTGTTCTACAGGGTCGCAGGAGCCTATCCCAGCTGACTACGGGCGAAAGGCAGGGTACACCCTGGACAAGTCGCCAGGTCATCACAGGGCTGACACATAGACACAGACAACCATTCACACTCACATTCACACCTACGGTCAATTTAGAGTCACTAGTTAACCTAACCTGCATGTCTTTGGACTGTGGGGGAAACCGGAGCACCTGGAGGAAACCCACGCAGACAACATGCAAACTCCACACAGAAAGGCCATCGCTGGCCCCGGGGCTCGAACCCGGACCTTCTTCCTGTGAGGCGACAGCGCTAACCACTACACCACCATGCCGCCTGAATGAAAATCAAAACTTGCAAAACTTAAGATCTTGTATTTAACCCTTTGATGCAAAACATGGGTCAAAAGTGACCCGGCTGAGTTTTTATCTTCTATATCTTTGCAATAAATTAATTCCATCATTCAGTATTCAAGGTATTCCTCAATTAACTTATTTTTGATCATCATACATCCTTATTTTATTTTTTCCTTTCTTACTTTTTGAATAAAAACCCTTTTTGTATCACTACCCTTCTAATGCACAACATGGGTCAAAAACGACCTGCATTCATTTTCCAGGTTATTTCATGTATGGCTGAGTGTTTCTATCATATACTTTTGAAATAAATTCATTTTGTCATTTACTTTTCCAAATATGCAGTAAATATCTTGTTTTTGTTTAGCACAAATCATCATTTTTATTTTTCCTTTCTTAAGTTATGAACAAGCACAGCTTTTATAATTCTACATCAAGTTTACACACATGGGTCAGAAACGACCCGCATGCATTTACTACAGCGTTTGGTGGGAACTGTGCATTGTGCTTGTGTCAGACATTTCACAGCTCAGCACAGCGCCCTTTGCCCATCTAATACATGGAAGGAATGTTTTTCAATTGTTCTAACATTACCTTAGAAAAAAATGGATTATGTTTAGGTTACCTTGAGAGTGAGTCGATTACTTGTCAGAAAGTTACAAGTAATTACTATTAGCTACCGAGCTGTTGACATATTCTACTTTAGTTAGCTAATTTTATTGTAGTTGGCTTAGCTAACTACATAGTTAATAAATAAATAACTGGCCCCATTCACTGCTAAAGTAATTACTTGAAACAAATTATTATTATAGTATTAAGACATTTAATTTTAAATCACACTTAGATGACCCATGTGTAGTAATATAAAAAGTATTTTTGTTCATAAAGTAGGAAAGAAAAAAATTTAATTAATGATTTGTGGTAATTAAAAACAAGATATTTAAAGAATACTTGGAATATTCAATCATAAAATAAATTGATTTCAAAAGATAGAGCAAAGAAAAACTCAGTCAGCATGAAATAACCTGGAAAATGAATGCAGGTCATTTTTGACCCATGTTGTGCATTAGAAGGGGTGCGCATATGTTTTGCATCAAAGGGTTAATTAAAATGCAACAGTAATGGTACCTTATTCAGGTTTCTCACCAAGATTTTCAAGGCGTGATTGTAAAACCAGTCTGGATTTAAATGCAGACTGGCTGGCCTGAGACCAGGCAGTGAAGCCAGAGGACAGATGTGACAATATCATTGAATTTTGGGATAACAAGGCACAGTCAAATGTCAAGCAGTTTTTTTTATCATCTTAAAGCAGCTAAGGTTAGCTTTGACTAAAGTTAGCGAAAAGCGCTTTAACACTCTGTTTGATATCTTAAGCCCCTTTCACATAGGAGATCTGTTAATGTATGACATAAAAACAACATGGAAAAAATAACAAATTTTCATTCCCACTCAGTCTTCCAGAACAGATAAGTTACGAATATTGTGTGCTCGCAACTGACTAGTTAATGGAATGCTACAGACCACCAACCATGCGAGACCAGATATGATGTATAATTCACGAGGTGGCAAGTTTTTTTTTCTTCATTATTAATTTTCAAATAACAAAACAGGCAATACCTCTTTTACATACACTCAGCAAAAATTCCATGCAGCATGTGACATAATCAAATAATAATAATAATAACAAAACAAATAAATAAAAAAACATAATGAAAAATATCTCATCTCATCATCTCTAGCCGCTTTATTCTTCTACAGGGTCGCAGGCAAGCTGGAGCCTATCCCAGCTGACTACGGGCGAAAGGCGGGGTACACCCTGGACAAGTCGCCAGGTCATCACAGGGCTGACACATAGACACAGACAACCATTCACACTCACATTCACACCTACGGTCAGTTTAGAGTCACCAGTTAACCTAACCTGCATGTCTTTGGACTGTGGGGGAAACCCACGCGGACACGGGGAGAACATGCAAACTCCGCACAGAAAGGCCCTCGCCGGCCCCAGGGCTCGAACCCAGGACCTTCTTGCTGTGAGGCGACAGCGCTAACCACTACACCACCGTGCCGCCTAATGAAAAATATATAAATTAAAATAAAATTTAAAGGGGGTTTAATCAATATATAATTCCAGTAACTTAGAGAGTCTGGTTGGCAAGTCCATTGTTGTGAAAAGCCCAAGCCAGAAGCTGAGAAGCTAGTTAGCAACATGGCACAAATCGAGCCTCATCAGGTCTCTGTTGAGAGATTTTTCTTCCTGTTTCACAATGTTTAACATTTGTTTTGTTCAAGCAAAGGCTATTTATCACATCTTTGCTTATACAGTGGGACTGCCATATTCACTGACCCGCTCAAGCATACAATCATGACCCCTCGAACTGCACACCCAGAATGCAATGCACCATGATGTAGTCTACATCATGTAGTTGCCCATTCTCTATAGACAGCCACCTGCTTTCACTTTTTTCACTTGGGGCCATTACTCTCCTTGTTTAACTCTGGCTTCTGTTGATTTGTCTTGCATTTGTTTTTATTTTCCATGTTGATTTTCAAGTCTGGTGTTCTTTGTTGATTTGACAATTATGTGTAAATAAATGGTTTCTGCTTCTCAATTCAGCCATGATAAAAATATTACGTGGAAATGTCAGAATCCCGAGAGAGAAAGAGTGTGTGTGTGTGTGTGTGTGTGTGTGTGTGTGTGTGTGTGTGTGTGTGTGTGTGTGTGTGTGAAAGAGAGAGTGAGCGAGACCACATTCACATAACTTTTATGACAGTATAGTTATATTTTATTATTAGTTACTGTTGATGTTATATTGTTAGTAGTTTATAAATGAAACTTCATCATAGGTATGTACGTATATGAAAAACAAGCTTTATATATTGTTCTCTGCTATCTGCGAATTCAGCTATCCCTGTTATATCTTGGATCGCATCCCTCAGAGATACGGCACTCCCATTGTATCTGCCAATGTTTTCTTGTTGTTTTGAATTGCTTTACTCAGTCACTGGTTGCTTTACATTGAGGCAGTATGAATAGTGCCGTCACACGATCACTACATCATCATTTACGTCACTACCAGCAATGTCACGACCTGTCACAACACGTAATTCTGACGGTTCCGATTCCCACTGGAGCCGTAACAAAAGATTTCTGTAAATGGTACGAGGTTGACAGAGGGAAGATTAACCATTCGACTTTGCTGTTTTGCTCCCATTCCCATAGGACACCATAACTGCATAATAAAGGAAAATATATGGTTTTCATTGTGAGTGGGAATGGGGTTTTATTCTTATCTGTCTTAAATCTTTGTCTGACTGTATCTGTTCACAGGATGTTGTTACAGAACTGGTGAACCCTTTTTTTTCTTTTTTTTAATGTTTCATCAATTCTCGTGTCCTATGGAAGTAGAAGGCCGCCTCAGTGTTGTATAAATGCCAAACAATTTGCAAATATACACACTATGCTTTAAAAAATACAACACACACCTGTCAAACAAACACAACGTACTTCGCAAATACAAAACATGGCTAAAAGTGCAATGTATTTTGCAAATAAAAATGTTACTTACAAAAAATGCAGGGCAGGTTGAACAAATGTACAACCCCAATTCCAAAAAAGTTGGGACAAAGTATAAATTGTAAATAAAAACGGAATGCAATAATTTACAAATCTCAAAAGCTGATATTGTATTCACAATAGAACATAGACAACATATCAAATGTTGAAAGTGAGACATTTTGAAATTCCATGCCAAATATTGGCTCATTTGAAATTTCATGACAGCAACACATCTCAAAAAAGTTGTGACAGGGGCAATAAGAGGCTGGAAAAGTTAAAGGCACAAAAAAGGAACAGCTGGAGGACCAAATTGCAACTCATTAGGTCAATTGGCAATAGGTCATTAACATGACTGGGTATAAAAAGAGCACCTTGGAGTGGCAGCGGCTCTCAGAAGTAAAGATGGGAAGAGGATCACCAATCCCCCTAATTCTGCGCCGAGAAATAGTGAAGCAATATTAGAAAGGAGTTCGACAGTGTAAAATTGCAAAGAGTTTGAATATATCATCTACAGTGCATAATATCATCAAAAGATTCAGAGAATCTGAAAGAATCTCCGTGTGTAAGGGTCAAGACCGGAAAATCATACTGGGTGCCCGTGATCTTCGGGCCCTTAGATGGCACTGCATCACATATGTGCCATCCGCTGTTGCCAGCTAAAACTCTATAGTTCAAAGAAGAAGCCGTATCTAAACATGATCCAGAAGCGCAGGCGTCTTCTCTGGGCCAAGGCTCATTTAAAATGGACTGTGGCAAAGTGGAAAACTGTTCTGTGGTCAGATGAATCAAAATTTGAAGTTCTTTATGGAAATCAGGGACGCCGTGTCATTCGGACTAAAGAGGAAAAGGACGACCCAAGTTGTTATCAGCGCTCAGTTCAGAAGCCTGCATCTCTGATGGTATGGGGTTGCATTAGTGCGTGTGGCATGGGCATCTTACACATCTGGAAACATGACAATGCCAAACCACATACTGCATCAATTACAGCATCATGGCTGCATAGAAGAAGGGTCCGGGTACTGAACTGGCCAGCCTGCAGTCCAGATCTTTCACTCATAGAAAACATTTGGCGCATCATAAAACGGAAGATACGACAAAAAAGACCTAAGACAGTTGAGCAACTAGAATCCTACATTAGACAAGAATGGGTTAACATTCCTATCCCTAAACTTGAGCAACTTGTCTCCTCAGTCCCCAGACGTTTACAGACTGTTGTAAAGAGAAAAGGGGATGTCTCACAGTGGTAAACATGGCCTTGTCCCAACTTTTTTGAGATGTGTTGTTGTCATGAAATTTAAAATCACCTAATTTTTCTCTTTAAATGATACATTTTCTCAGTTTAGACATTTGATATGTCATCTATGTTCTATTCGGAATAAAATATGGAATTTTGAAACTTCCACATCATTGCATTCCGTTTTTATTTACAATTTGTTCTTTGTCCCAACTTTTTTGGAATCGGGGTTGTAAAAAAGAATGCAAATAAAGCAATTCTGTATGTCTGTCATTGGTTTACAAGTACAACACATTTTTTATTAGTACACAGCAACGTATATCATTTATAGATCATATGACTTTTGGCACTGTTATTCAGCCTGGACTAGTTCCAAAAGTAAATGCACTAATTTTCTCACAAATGGGCTGAACACCAAAACAGCAGGTGGCCCCAAAGGGACATTTACCTTCCATTCAGCTCATTTAGCCTTCCAAAGGAGCTGCCTTGGATCAGGGGCGCAACTACCCACTTTTTGGGGGGTATGCAGCAACAATTTTGGCGCCTCCTCTGCACACGTGCGCACACACACACACACACACACACACACACAGATATAGATATAGATATATATAAATGCACATTTTACAGTTCACTGAAGTTTATTTAAACATATTTCACTATAACAACTGAGGTACTCATAGCACAAAACATTTACATGTACACAATGTCCAGAACACCAGTCAGGGTGTTAAAAGGAAAAAGTAAGAAAATGGAGTAAAACAAAAAGTAAGATATTTCATCTTTGACCCAAATGTAGTAGAGTTCAAGTACCAAAATGCAACTACCAGCCTTAGTTTCCTTGCAGACATATGAATTACACATTTCTGATGCAGTCTTACCATTCATAGCCTAATCATAAGAAATCTGTTATTTACAAAGAGCCATCTTTTGTAATATATTTGAAAACATATTTGCAATGCAAGCTTCAAGGTTTCTAATGGTGTCAGTTATGTCTCTAAGATAAAAACTCGCAGAGATTCAGATGTGTGTTTAGAACAGTCCTCAATATCCCTGCAGAGGGAGCACTGACTTCTACAGAAGCCAGGCTATGAACTTACGTGGATACAGAAACGTCCACCGAATTCACAAATGCGTGAAAATAGTATGACCTTGCAACGGTGTCGGACTCGTGAATTCAAGATAGAAATGCTATTTATCATATCTGAATTTATTATGGAAATGAACTAATCTGACTTTCTGTTACACAAGCCAGAGTTAGCTAGCTATCCATGAATGGTGATTGCATTCAGGTGCTTGTCCGACCAACATTAACGATCTTTGCATTCACGCAGGCACCACATTTCAATCAATTTGACAAACGGGTACTAAATCCTTGCCCATAGCCTGTGTGTGCATCAGACTCAGCTATGCAATATGCTAAATCGCTATACAGTTTCAGCTAGCCAGGCCAGCACAGCACTATCTAGTCTTCTGGGAACTTCATAGCCTAATCCCTGACCCTGAACACAAGATCTGTTTCCATCATAGTCCAGACCCGCTACTGTCTTTCATCCACGTCTACATTTTTTGGCGCATCCCCTCACATGCCTTCTCCTTTTCTTTCTTTCTCTTCCTAACTTGGGCACCTGATAACTTTTTCGCTTTCTCCATCCTGCCTTAAACAATTACCCGGTCTATGGGCGACAGCTACTGTATGGACCGCTCAGAAGCGCTCCCCCTTCCTCTCCTCCCCCCCTTCTTCCACGGTGAGTAGCCTAAGCTGTGGAAAGTAAAGGGACGTTGGACGTTTCTTTACTATTTTAAGCAGAATATTTTGAGCATAGCCAAGAGTTAAAAGCACAAGAGTAGTTTTGAAACATAGCAAGATAATTTTTTTGTCCCTCCCTTGTTTTGGCACCCCCCGGCAGAGCGCCCATATGCACTGCATATAGAGCATACCCCGTTTTGTGCCACTGCCTTGGATATGCATCCTAGCCTACTACGTTTTTTATGTTAACATGTTAATGCCAAGTTGTTTGTAAATAAGGGTTTTGTTTAATAAAAAAGGTGATGCCTTCAATTTCTCCAGACCCAGTAAATGTAGCTTTAGTACAGAGTAGTATTTGTATTTACAAAACATATTGTATTTTTTTTTGATAGCCATGTTCTGTATTTGCAAAGCATGTATTGGTTTGTTTGTTTGTTTGTTTGTTTGTTTGTTTGTTTGTTTGTTTGTTTGTTTGTTTGTTTGTTTTTGAGAGGTGTGTGTTGCACAGTGGTGCTTGAAAGTTTGTGAACCCTTTAGAATTTTCTATATTTCTGCATAAATATGACCTAAATTTCCCTGAGGGAACCCTCCCAAAGAGATCAAAAAAGTTTTATCTAATCTAATCTAAAACATCATCAGATTTTCACACAAGTCCTAAAAGTAGATAAAGAGAACCCGGTTAAACAAATGAGACAAAAATATTATACTTGGTCATTTATTTATTGAGGAAAATGATCCAATATTACATATCTGTGAGTGGCAAAAGTATGTGACCCTTTGCTTTCAGTATCTGGTGTGACCCTCTTGTGCAGCAATAACTGCAACTAAACGTTTCCGGTAACTGTTGATCAGTCCTGCACACCAGCTTGGAGGAATTTTAGCCCATTCCTCCGTACAGAACAGCTTCAACTCTGGGATGTTGGTGGGTTTCCTCACATGAACTGCTCGCTTCAAGTCCTTCCACAACATTTCCATTGGATTAAGGTCAGGACTTTGACTTGATGTTTTCAAGCACCACTGTATTTGTAAAGCATGATGCATATATTCACGAATATCATTCTGTTTGTTTGCAAATAGTGAACCATTTGTAAAACATTTTGGCAGCTTTCTACCCCCATAGTCTTCCTTTTTCTTGAGGCTTCCCAATGGTTTACATCTTGATAAACCGTCTGTATTTACTGTGATGAAGTCCTCTTGACTGTTGACTTTGACATAGATGTGCCTCCTAGACTGTGTTCTTGATCTGGCCAACTGTTGTGAAGGGGGTTTTCTTCACCAGGGAAACAATAGCTCAGTAAACTAGTAAATCCAGTAAAGGAAAAACTTGAGACTGAAAGGTTTTAACAGTCATCCAAATGACTGAACATAAACATTGCTACAGTAACATACCAGCTATGATGTTGTTGACATTAGCTAGTGCTAACAGCTAGTTGCTAATACACTGCTACAACTACACCGACCCTAATAATACAGTTCTTGGTCATTGCCTGGTAACAGCAAATTTATAACGGGCCATGTCTCAACAGACTAAGAAGTTATTTCAATGACATTTAATAACATTTTGTTTATCCTGAGGACCGAAAGTAAATGAAAATGTGAACAAACCTTAGCTGTAATAAGATGGCGACCACCGGCTCCAGGGACGACCCGCTGATGTAGGCATGTTACCCAGCCTGACACAAAATATTTGTAGGTATCCAAACTCTTATACGCTTTCAGATCAATACCTGTGTATGGCGATGGGTTTTTAACGACATAGGTATACAGATCATGTGGGCTGAAGTCAGGTAAAGACGAGGGCTTCGTGTACTTCCGTACGTCAGTGAACAATCCTGGTGGAAGCAGGTAAATGTCGTTCTCTAAGCCTGCTAACCTCAATTTTTGCAAATACCTCTCCCTCTGCTCACCCTGTAAATGCCCTACGTCGCTGGATAGTGAAGGTGTTTTCTGCATCTCGCTCCTTTTTCTTTTATGTTTTTCGTTTGTCGCCTTCAAACTGATTCGAGCCGTGACGTCCAAAATGGCAGCATCACATGACTTGGTCACGTGGGTGAAATACAGTACCTCAACAGAACACCAGGTTTTTTGTAGCCGTTAGCTTGCGCTGTGGAAAAAATGGCAAAAAAACAAGAAAGCTTACTAAAATTTTTTAAATGAATTCTCCAACTTGTTTTGTAAACCCTTTATTTATTAACTATTACTTGAATTGATTGCACTTATGTTTGCTGGCAATGCTTTTAAATTATTCTCTTTTTTGGGCTTTTTCCACCTTTATTGGATAGGACAGTGTAGAGACAGGAGAAAAACAGGGAGGGCTCGGAAAATGACCACAGGTCAGAATCAAACCCGGGTCCCCGGATTTATGGTATGGCACCTTATCCACCTGAGCCACGAAGTCCCGCTGGCACTACTTTTAAATACCCTACTTAAATCCTTAAAATGAGTCATGTAACGCATGTCTTGTGTGATCTGATCTCCAATGGTGAAATAAACCGGTTGTGATATGAGTACAGTCTGTTATTCTAGAAGATAAATTTAATATATAATTTAATATATAGCCTAATAAAAAATAATATTTTATAACATAATATCATGACATATTACTGTCTGTAACTGTTCGTCACTAAAGCGTTTTCTAAGATCATAATGTCTGATATTATTATTATTTTTTTTAACACACACAATAGGCGTGTGTGCGTAAAGTTGTTTTTTTTTGAGTCGCCGGACCCACCTACCTCCTGCGTTCCGGGACCTCCCACTTCACAAATTAAGCACTGGTTATGCCCCAAGCCTGCATGTGACAGCCCCCACAATGCCTTCCTAAACTCGTGGATCGTCTACTATAATCACGCGATTGGGGTGCTCTTGAAGGAGCAGCGATGGATGGGGGATTTCGGGCAGGGCTGGGGGCAAACACAGTATACTGTGCGTGTGTACTGTCCAGTGTTACTGTCCAGATTTCGTGGGCCTTTTTTGTGATTGTTGTGGGCTAAAATGTCTGATGTTGCGGGGGGGGGGTTCCAAAAAATTGCGATGAAAGTTGCGGTGTTTTTTAGGTTTTTGTTGCGATTACATTGCGGGAGGAAGTGAAAGTTGCGAGAAATTGTTGCTATTTTCTCTTTTTGTGATTAAAATTGAGTGATATGTTAAATATTAAGTTATTACTGAAAAACTATTGATTAAAAAAACAAAGACACTGAGAAATGGTCCTATAAACATCTTTACCAATATAAAAGATTACCAGGACTACAAAAATGCAGAAAAATAGGCTTTACTTATCCAAATGCCCCTGTTGGTTCAAAAGTTAAAGTGCATAGAACCTCACAGCACAACATGAAGTTACCTTAAAATATAATATAAATGCCTCAGCTTTCATGTAAGAAAAAAAAACTATTAATACTAGTACTGTGTGCAGGCAGTCTCTCCTGAAGACTAAATTAAACAATAATTATAAACTAATAAAATAAATGGCTCAGGCTTCACAGAAGAAAAAAAAAATTGAACAGAATGTCACAGTATGATGCTGAAGCTGCCTAAACAATGGAAAATAAAATATCATGTTGGCATCCATTAATTTCTTGTATTAAGTAAAAAAATAAAGTGCACACAGTCCTTCGCTGTAAACATAACACTTTCAGTAACAGAATTTAAGCCTACATAAACACTGACTCGCACATGCTGCTTCTCTTGAACGTATACACGGAAGTAAGGCGGAAGGTAGTTTGTCAGCGTCACCTCAAGACGACGCCAACGATTGGTCAAATTTGCAGGAACGTTGCGGTGATTGGATATAATTGCAACACCGCCCTGAGTTCGCGGGGATTGGTTGAATTTGCGTTGAAGTTGCAAATCGCAACATCGCGAAATCCTGGAGCAGTGTTGTGCCAGTTCACACCTTTTCTGAACTAGTTCAAGTTCAGTTCATACATGCTCAAAGTGAACAGTTCACGTTCAAAGTTCACAATTTTAATTCTGAACTAGTTCAAAGTTCAGTTCATTTTACTTTTTGGTGAAATCTCATCTCATCTCATCTCATTATCTCTAGCCGCTTTATCCTTCTACAGGGTCGCAGGCGAGCTGGAGCCTATCCCAGCTGACTACGGGCGAAAGGCGGGGTACACCCTGGACAAGTCGCCAGGTCATCACAGGGCTGACACATAGACACAGACAACCATTCACACTCACATTCACACCTACGGTCAATTTAGAGTCACCAGTTAACCTAACCTGCATGTCTTTGGACTGTGGGGGAAACCGGAGCACCCTTTGGTGAAATATGAAAATAAAAACATTTTTCAGACCACGAGCTAGAAAATCACTATACGTTCTCTGAAACTGTTCACTGTAGACATTTGCTCATGACACTGCAATTGTGGGTTTCTTACCAGGTGATGAAACATGCAACAGTACAGACAAGGTAGACCAGTTCTATACTTAGTGCAATGAAATATACCAGCATTTAATTAAAGAAGTAAATAATATATAGTTTAATATATACATATATATTAATTATTTGATATATATTATATAATGTGTGTGTGTATGAAATGAGCAAAACTCTTGAATGAAGGCAAAACTGTTACAAGATGCTCAAAGGCACAAAAAACTTTATTTTTAAGGAAACTGCACATCTTTATGGTTGACAGAGTGATTTTAAGATGTAACTGTAAGATAACTTAATGCAACTTTAGGTAACTTTCAAACAGTACTTGGTGACCATTTCTATTCAGTGTTGGGGGACGTGGTCTATCTGTTCAAAACAGGAACATGGTTACACTGGTACAAACTGAAAACTGACCCACACACACACACACACACACACAGCATGCGTACAGTATCCATGAACTAAAATGACCCCCTACAATGTATACTACCTACTGTACTACTGTATAATAACCACCATGTCCCTAGTTATAGCTTAGAACTGCATTTATATATTAGCTCAGATTTCTCACTCTCGTCATTGGTCTCTCACGCACTCCTTCTCTCGCTCCAGCCCATTCTCCTCCTCGCTCTCATCGTTGCCTGCTACGCCTACCCCGCCCTGCTGCAATTCATCATGGGTAACGTAGTGCGGAAGCCAGTATGTTATTCAACTATTCTCGGCGCACACAATGTCAAAGCCATTTCTGTCTGGTGTGACACATGATTTGAGCGGCACCGGCTGCGAGAATACAGTGCCCTGTCACACTATGACGTTCTCACCAGCGTTCGAGTAACGTGTTGCGAAACGCAGAGGAACGTCGAGAACGTTAGAAAAAAGTTACAAGAAAGTTAGACGAGCGTCGGCAAACGTTGGGGAACGTCGAGGGACGTCGGCGAACGTTGAGGGTGAAAAATAGTTTTGGGTGTGCACAAAAATTCAGGACGTTCTATCAAAACGCTACTTACACGTTAGAGGAACGTTACACGAAAGTTTGCGGGCGTTACTCGAACGTTACTCGAAAGTCAGGACGTTCCCTGGACGCTAGGCGGACACCGGCCCATCAGGGTCGAGTGTCCAGCGCGTGCCTAGCGCTTGGGTAATGCTTGCCTAACGCCTGTGTAACGTCCATCGAACGTCTGTCCAGCGTGTCGCCAACGTTTTTCAGCGTTCGTCAGCGTTCGCCGAGCGTTCTTAACGCTCATGTAACGCTCTTTCAACATCTTTCTAACGTCTGTCAGCGTTCTGAATTTTTCCAGCGTCTGTGTAACGTCCATGTAGCATCCTTGTAATGCGCCTGTAACCTACTGGTAGCGTTCAGGAGCATTTGGCAGGCACTTGCCAGAAATATATTTAAAGGGGCTTGCAGAGGCCACCGACAGTCCTGTTGGAACTTTCACAGAGTGAAGACTTCAGAACAATGACAGACCAAGAGAAACACCAGTATGCTGTTGCTGCTCTCATGCATCACAACAACCTGGTTGAAATGGTGGTTGAAATGGAAGTGATGCACTCTGGCCAAAAGCCCCCCCTTTTATACTGCGCGTCCAGCCGCAGGTTGGCGAAACGTAACAGGAACGTCACACAAACGCTCCACGTGTTACTCGAACGCTACAGGAACGCTAGGCAGACGCTGTGGAAACGTCGAGAACGTCAGCTAGACGCTGGACAAACGTCGAGAACGTTACCTGGACGCAAGGCAGACGCTACCCAAACGCTATGATAACGCTATCAAAGCGCTGTGGACGCTATGAGAACGCTAGGTTTTGCTGCTATTTTCGACCACAAACGTCGCCTGACACTGAGGGAACGTTGGCTGAGCGTTACCCAAGCGTTACAAGAACGTTACAACATCGTTGACCTAGAAACTTAATTTGAAGAACGTCGACGTTCCCCGGCGTTTCTCAAATTTTTAAAAACGCAACCAAACGTCGAACAAAACGCTATAGTGTGACAGGGCCAACAGGAGGGGGAGACTTTCTCTCGTTGCGTTTCAAAAGAGAAAACAAATGCCACTCGAGTTATCAAGGGAAAACAAATTACAACGTTCATTTACAGTGATGTCTGCCGTTCATGACACATAATGTGAACAAATTCACGTTCAAGTTCTTTATTAAAACATGTGTTGCGTTCAGTTCAAAGTTCATGAAAAAATGAGCGTGTTCAGTGAACGCGTTCTTTTGAACTCGTTCACGCACATCACTGTCCTGGAGGGTCTGAACAGGGGCATTTGGATAAGTAAAGCCTATTTTTTTTGCATTTTTGTAGTTCTAGTAATCTTTTATATTGGTAAAGATGTTTATAGGACCATTTCTCAGTGTCTTTGTTTTTTTAATCAATAGTTTTTCAGTAACAACTTAATATTTAACATATCACTCAATTTTAATCACAAAAAGAGAAAATCGCAACAATTTCTCGCAACTTTCACTTCCTCCCACAATGTAATCGCAACAAAAACCTAAAAAACACCGCAACTTTCATCGCAATTTTTTGGAAACATCAGACATTTTAGCCCGCAACAATCACAAAAAATGCCTGTGAAATCCTGGGGGGACTGCCTTACCTGTGATGGTCCTGTGTAAATCCCATGAGAACTTTCTTCTGAGAAAAACTGAACTCAAGCCAGAGATAAGTTCTACAAATCACCCTTTCTAGGGGTTTTGGTTTATTTGATAAAGCTTTGAAAAGATAATAAGTATAACAGTTACAAGAAATAAAAGTGAAATAAAAGCACAACATCAAAAGCTATCAAAGAGGAGCTGCAATCCTCGTATTATCAGCAGAGACAGTGTGAAGCTAAACTATGGTTAATACAAAGACTAGCGCTAACTAAAACTTCAATACATAAACACATTAACACTGTCTCTGTGACATTCTACTCTTTATACAGGTAAGAGCAAGCAAACAAAAATGCACAAATATGTTTTGTATATGCAGAAATGCACATTTCCTCACTCATGTGGTGTGCAGATCTACACTTAAAACCTAAAACAGTGGTTTGCATAAATGCACATTTAATACTTCATACATGTGGTGTGCAGATCTACACTCACTCCTGCTCAGCTGGATTTCCTGCTGTGACTGCAGCATTCGATTGAGCTGCTGATGTAGGTAGCCATATCCTTTAGTGGTTTCCTCTTACCTTGGCCATCTCTCTTCTTCTTCTTCTTTTGGCTGTTCCCGTTAGGGGCCACCACAGCGGATAATGTCCCTCCATCTCCTCCTGTCCTCCGTATTTTTTTCTGTAGCATCAACTGTCCTGATGTCCTCCTTCACCACATCCATAAATCTCATCTTTGGTCGTCTTCTTTTCCTTCTACCTGACAACTCCATCTCCAGCATTCTTTTCCAAATATACCCTGGATCTCTCCTCTGTACATATGTGTCCAAACCATCTCATCTCTATCTTCAGCAGAATAATTTCCCCTGGTAGTTGCTTTTCTGTCTCTTTCGCCTTTGCTTGCTCTATCATCCTCTGTGTTGCCTCCTCTTCCTCTTTGTAGGGCAGGGGCTCAATGGTTGAAAACATATTATTTCTTACACTTGAATAATGTATAGGTTTGTTCGTTCGCACAAATATTAGTAAGACAAACACATCACAAGTTTTAGACAAAAATGCTTGATAGAAAATAAACATGCACAAGTTCCTATGACACAATTTGCTGATAAATAAAAGAAATGGTAACAATTCTGTCATATCTAGTAAGCACAGCTAGTTGACTGCATATAGTAATCTATTTATTATTATTATAGATATATACATATATTATACTGTGATTATCAGGCAAGAATTAACACAGTGATGTGGCTTCTAAGATCCGTATTACAGTTAATACCCAGTCATGAGCAAATATGCACTAATTGCATTCAATCACTTCACACACAAACTCATATTTGATTACACTGAAGGGAATCACAGCAAGTGTTACTGTTTCATTGACATTGAGGATATTTTTGTGTTTTTGTATAAATCCTTCAGACCATATCAAGTTGATAATTCAGATGATTATATAAAATGGGCTAAGGGTGTTGATAGCAATGTGAGGATTAAAAGGGTGAGATTAAGACTTGCAAACTGTGCCTGGTTCACAGAATATGGATTCTTGCAGTCTGGGTTTCTGCTGTCTGGTCCATCATTATTTAGATTGGGTTGAAAATGCACTGGACGGCAGCAACCCCGGATTTCGTTACAAGCCAATAAAATATACTTCTTCTCTGGAATGACTCTGTATATTGTACAGTTGTCGTCCATGTACACGGTAGTGAAGGTGAACTCCTGTTTGCTGACACACAGGTCATCAGTGTACGTTTTACCTCCTGAAGGAGAGCAGACGTTTTCCACTCGTTGTTTGTGGAAGAAGGGGATAAAGGACTGAACTGGTCGATTACATGTCCCTATTTTCTTAATAAAATCTTGCCACTGGTTTTGGTCAAGGGTTTTTGGGGCGTCTGAACGGACATGCTTATTCAGGAAATTCTCGTAAGCATCAGTCTTGGCAGAATGCACGCAGGGATAAAGGCTGTTCTCTGAAGAATTAGTAGCCAATGTATTAGCAAGAAGTAACCAGAAGAAAAGGACTGGCACAATGTACAAGAACATAATGGGTCTGAAATCTGAAAAAGAAATAATTGACTGAATTGTATGTCCCTTTTTTACTTCCTCCCTTATTTTGTGTTGTATACTTTTACTTATATTTTATCATACTATTAAATTATCTGTTTAAAACGTAGCATTTTATAAATAAAAGTCTCAGTTATGAAACAAAAATAGTACATTACCAGTGTAGAGTGAGATGGAGATGAAGCAGCCCTGTCTTGCTTGCTGTGTTGTCTATAGACGAATGCCTTCTTCTCTTGACTACTTGGCTCCTTAGTTCTGGTTTCATCATAATGGGTAACTTCCTCTTATCAGAGATTAGTGTTTTTTTCTGTTCAGCTTTTGTGCACTAGCTTTCCCCAAAGAGCCTGTGTTGGGTCTTAATTTAGAAACTCTTTCTTGCAATGCAGTCATGCTAAATGAATGAATGAATAAATAAATAAATAAATAAATAATTGGAATCGGATTTACATATAGGGATTTTATATGGACAACTGAATATATTTCACTCAACACAAATACCAAAATCCAAGCTTTCTAACTCGGTTTGTAGACCTGCATCTACAGGTCTAAACATGTTTACACACAAACCAGGGCAAACATGAATAAAGCAGAGTTATACTGCAACCTCCTGCACTTCTGAAGGTTTGACTGCACTGTGTTCCAGTATTCTCTTCCAATATTTGCTTTTATACTGTATAGCTACACTCACAACCAGGACCGTTGACAGCTTTGGCTGGGCCCGGGACAAAATAATCTGAGTGGGCCCCCCCCAAAATAATCTGAGTGCCCCCCCCACACACACGCGCGCACGCACATCGCCACACAGCAACCACCCACACCCAACCCCTCTTTTCACAGTCTCCATTCACTCCAACCCTTAAATAACAGGTATTCCAAGCCCATAACAACAGTCAACCATTTTATTTCAACATTTCAACATATTTACAGTTTGAACATTTCCTTAGTCTGCAACTATTCAGGTGCGAAATGCAATGCGCCGGACTTTTGCTGTGGCAAAGTCGTCAATAAGGTCATTGAAGTCCAGCTTCTTTGCAAGTTCGCGCTCTATAGAGAGCATAGCCAGCCCATTGAGCCTCTCCTGTGACATGTTTGAGCGCAGGTAGTTGATAAACCAAAATGATTGTTTACGGGATGGAACTGGGCCTCAATGAGAACGGAGTTATGGCTTTCCCAAAATCTGAACATAGAAGCATCACCACTAGTGATGTGTACAGTGAGTTTTTCAGTGTATTTTTGTGTCTTGTTTTTCATAAACGTCCTTTCCGTACTCGATTTAGAATGTTACAAAAAAATTGACACCCTCCCAACCACGTAACATTAGCCTATCTGACCTGGGGGCTGACACGTTTATTACGGATAAACCAAAAGGATTACAACGTTCCCTGGATATAGAACTGGACCGAGAAGATTTCAAAATCTTAACGTGTAAGCAACAACAATAAAACAGAGGTTGTTTTATTCATTTAGGGCTTATTAGGCTACTTTCATTAATTGCGCTTTTCATACAGGCCTATCATTTTTCACTTGAGCAAGGGAATTGTTTGAAGAGTATCCAGTCTAAGCGAAAGTTTAACGTTTTGCAACAGACTAACCTCAAAACACCCCATTTATAGCCCATTCGTTACATTAAACTCTATCTAGCTGGCAATTTCACATGCCGTCATATCTACACGGGATGATTTCCAACAAAATAAGGTTTAATTAACAAGAGGCAGCGTTCCACGGGCTTTCAGCTAACCAGAGTCCAGCTCAGCGCAGCTCAGCAAGCGTGCCTAAAACATTTGGATATGATTGCCACATACATATACACATACAAACAGCCACTCAAATCTCCACTGCCAAGCCTCTACCTCTCCAACACCAGATCCATGTAAACAAGACCGACGATTTGGAATTACCTTATTCTATAATCGGCTGGTCAGTGCTATACTCAATACTTAAGTGACTTACCCATCCAGTGAGGATTATTTTCTTGTTTACAAGATGCCACATCTGAGTCGCTGACAAATCCTGAATTTCTGTAAAGATAACTGTGCAGAGGTTTATAAGCACGCAGTGCTTCACCACTGAACAGCGAGGGAAAGTTAATGCAGTTCAAAATCCGGTTGTGAAAACTCCGTCCGGTAAGCCATAAGGGTCACAAATCTGTAGATCGTTTATTTTAGACATATATCTAGTTATCTGTTCATTAGAAAAATGAGCCGTGTAGTCCGTCGGTTGAAATTGATCCATTCTGTACACGAGTGCAGCAGTATTCAGCAGTGTTTTTGACCGACAAGATGGCGGTTGTGTACTTTCCGGTCACGTGACTGCAAGATCTCAATAGTGCCGTGTTATTTGGCGCCTTAATCAAAGACCAAACCATTTCTGCATTAGGGGTGGTTGGTGGGTTCTTGAATCTATTTTCGAAGACAATAAAGGCAAAAGAACCAGAAATCATTCATTGAATGCAAATATAGCACATTTTTCTCCCCCAAATCAACACATTTTGAAATGAAACAGAATGATTAATGGCATCTTCATGAGGGACCGGTTCTGGGCCCCCCCTCATGCCTGGGCCCGGGACAAAATACCGGGTTGTCCCCCCCTGTCGACGGCCCTGCTCACAACTCTTCTGAAGGTCAGTAAACTGAAGTTTTGCCTGTGCTATACTGATGAAACGTGAGAACTTAATTTCATTAAGCACCGAAGAGAAGAGCATTACAGGATGAATACACTTACCAACAGCAAGTACAGCTTCACAAATAAATTATATAAAATTCAAAGTATAGAAACTGTTTCAAAAGTCCTAAAAATCGTGTATCTTTTCACCAGGGTAGCCCTCAATCGGACGAATGAAACATGAACTCTGTCCATAATTATAACCAAAGCAGGGACATATGTATATCAGTAAGAGAGGAGAAGTTGTGAGATACTGTATAAGGCACCGAGGTCCGCTGTTGTTTTTGAAATACACTAATATGTGCTGAAGATATGATATAATATCAAGATCATGATTAATTATATCACAGTGCACTTTTCTGAAATATCATCAGTATCATTATATCTCTTGATAACGTTTAAATTTTTTTTGAAATTATGAACTAAAATGGAGCTGAATGGAAGCATCTGATTCGATGTATTTTTTCTAATCTTTAAACTTGTATGTTTTTCTCTCCTATTCAGTGTTAGAAGTAAGTTTTTGTGGACATCAAATAAAAGTATCACCAAATTCTTAATCTCTTCACTATTCTTAATGTTCCAGTTTAAATTTAAAATTTTGCTTGTAATTTGTGTTAATGTTCTCAACATTGTGATGTAATATGTTTGCAATGTTGCCTGGCCTTAATCCTAAGTGTTACAGAAATTTCAGTCTTCAAAAGTTGCACTCTGAGTCCAGTGTGCTTACTGCTGATACTCTGTTTTCCAGGATACTGGAGTCCAGGTTTCTGGCAGCAGAGTGTTCCTGAGGGCATGAGCACAAGACTGGATCAGCTCAGCATGAAAGGACACACATGCACACCTTTGGCAGTGATTAGTGTAACATCCACTGGAAGAGGTCTCATTATAGTGTGTGTGTGTGTTGCTCTGGTGGATGGCAGTTCAAGGCCAGAGACCTGTTGTAAGTAGAGGACCAGCCTGAGGACTCACTGGAGCACTTTAACACTCTGATATCTTCAGCCCCTTTCACATAGGAGATCTGTTAATGTATGACATAAAAACATGGAAAAAAAATAAATTTCCATAACAGTTAATACACCTGACTGTATTTAATGGAATGCTACAGACCACCAACCATGCGAGACTGGATATGGCATATAATTCACGAGGTGGCAAGTCCATTGTTGTGAAAAGCCCAAGCCAGAAGCTAAAACATTAACTATTTAGCAACGTGGCACAAATTGAGCCTCATCAGGTCTCTGTTGAGAGAGGTTTTTTTTTCCTGTTTCACAATGTTTAACATTTGTTTTGTTCAAGCAAAGGCTATTTATAACATTTTTGCTTATACAGTGGGACTGCCATATTCACTGACCCGCTCAAGCATACAAGCATGACCCCTCGAACTACACACCCAGAATGCAATGCACCATGATGTAGTTGCCCATTCTCTATAGACAGCCACCTGCTTTCACTTTTTCCACTTGGGGCCATTACTCTCTTTATTTAACCCTGGCTTCTGTTGATTTGTCTTGCATTTGTTTTTATTTTCCATGCCGATTTTTTCAAGTCTGGTGTTCTTTGTTGCTTTGACCGTTATGTGTAAATAAATGGTTTCTGCTCCGCTTCTCAACCATCATAAAAATATTAAGTGGAAATGTCAGAATCCCGAGAAAGCGACAGAGAGAGAGAGAGAGAGAGAGAGAGAGAGAGAGAAAACATTCACATAACTTTTATTACAGTATAGTTTTATTTTATTATTAGTTACTGTTTCATTATTACATTATTAGTAATGTATTAGTTACTACTTTGGGTCAGGGGGAGTTACTACCTCAAGTGGAGGGGTTTAAGTATCTCGGGGTCTTGCTCATGAGTGAGGGTAAGGGGGGAGCGGGAGTTGGACAGACAGATGTCAGCAGTGATGCGGACACTAAACCGGTCTGTTGTGGTGAAGAGAGAGCTGAGCCAAAAGGCAAAGCTCTCAATTTACTGGTCCGTCTACGTTCCCACCCTCACCTACTGTATGGTCACCAGCTGTGGGTAGTGACTGAAAGAATGAGATCACAGATACAAGCAGTCAAAATTAGCTTTCTCCGCAGGGTGGCTGGGCTCTCCCTTAGAGACAGGGTGAGAAGTTTGGTCATTCAGGAGAGACTCAGAGTAGAACCACTGCTGCTCCTCCACATCGAAAGGAGTCAGTTGAGATGGTTTGGGCACCTTGTTAGGACGCCCCCTGGACACCTCCCAGGGGAGGTTCTCTGGGCATGCCCCACCAGGAGGAGACCCCAGGGCAGACCCAGGACATGCTGGAGAGACTACATCTCTCAACTGGCCTGGGAACGCCTCAGTATTCCCCTGGAAGAGCTGGTGGAAGTGGCCGGGGAGAGGGAAGTCTAGGCTGCTCTGCTTAGGCTGCCACCCCTGCGACCTGGACCTGGATAAGCGCCAGAAAATGGATGGATGGATGGATGGATGGATGGATAGTTACTGTTGTTGATGTTACATTGTGTGTAGTTTATAAGTGAAACTTTATCATAGGTATGTATGTACATGAAAAACAAGCTTTATATATGGTTCGCTCCTATCCCTGTTATATCTTGGAACATGTCCTCAATGGATACAGCGCTCCTACTGTATCTGCCAAAGTTTTCTTGTTGTTTTGAACTGCTTTACTCAGTCACTGGTTGCTTTACATTGAGGCAGGATGAATACAGTTCTTTACAGAACTGTACAGGTCTTTTTTTTTTAAAGAAGTTTTTGCCAAACTCTAATCTAGTCATCTATGGAGGTAGAAAGCTGCCTAAATGTTGAACAAATGCCGCACGATTTGCAAACAAACAGAATGTGATTTACATAAATGGCCCATGATTCACAAATATTCACACCATGCTTTAAAAATACAACACACACCTCTCAAACAAACACAACGTGCTTTGCAAATACATGGCTAAAAATGTAATGTGTTTTGCAAATCCAAATGCTACTTACAAAAAATGAAGGGCATGTTCCACAAATGTGTAAAAATAAAATTAAATAAATATAATAAAATAAAATAAATAAAAAAGCAAACAAATAAGCAACATTTTACATGTCTGTCATTGGTTTACAAGTACAACATTTATTTATATATATATATATATATATATATATATATATATATATATATATATATATATATATATATATATATAAAAGAAGAAACCTTTATTTATCACATGCACACTTCAAGCACAGTGAAATTCATCCTCTGCATTTAACCCATCTGAAGCAGTGAACACACACACACACACCCAGAGCAGTGGGCAGCCACACCAGAGCACCCGGGGAGCAGTCAGGGGTCAGGTACCTCGCTCAAGGGCACCTCAGCCCAAGGCTGTCCCATATTAACCTAACTGCATGTCTTTGGACTGTGGGGGAAACCGGAGCACCCGGACGAAACCCACGCAGACAACATGCAAACTCCACACAGAAAGGCCCTCGCCGGCCGCTGGGTTCGAATCCGGAACCTTCTTGTGCAGTACAACATATGTCATTTATAGATCACGTGACTTTTGGCACTATTATTCAGCCTAGACTGGTTCCAAATGCAAATGCCATGACTTTCTCACAAATGGGCTGAACACCAAAACAACAGGTGGCACCAAAGGGACATCTACCTTCCATTCAGCTCATTTAGCCTTCCAAAGGAGCTGCCTTGGATATGCATCATCGCCTAAAGATGCCAAGTTGTTTGTAAATAAGGGATTGTTTAATAAAAAAAGGTGATGCCTTCAATTTCTCCAGATCAGTGTTGTTTTTGGCAGCCATTTTAAGCCATGCTTATTAGTTTTAGTCACATTTTAGTCAATTCCATCCTTGATAGTTTTGGTCTAGTTTTAGTCGGCGAAAACTAAAAGGGTTTTAGTCCAGTTTTAGTCATTTATTTTAGTCGAAAAAATAATTACTTTAAAACATTAAATTAGGCCAATACAGAGATAGGAAATTGTAACCGAGGTTGACAGGTTGTGCATAACATACTCTCAAAACAGTGTCTCAAAACAAACTTGTTTCACTTGAACATAAAAGTATGTCAAATATTTGGGTTTAATAATCGATGACAATCTTTCTTGGAAGCCTCATTGATTTTATTTGCAACAAAATAAGCAAGGTTGTCGGCCTTTTGGCCAAGCTTAGACATTTTATTCCACTACATACCCTTATGACATTATATCGCTCTCTGATTCAACCTTATTTAACATATGGTCTTAGTTCTTGGGGACAGGCTTGTAAAACTCATATAAATAAAGTATTAATCCTACAAAAATGAGCTTTAAGATTAATTTAGAAACACATTCATAGAAAAGAAGATTTACTGGTAAAATATTGGTTTTGGAAAACAATGGAAGGGCACTTTCTCTATTATCAACAAAATGGATTAATGTATGACGTTAAAGTGCACCCTCAAACATTTGTAAATTATTTTCTTCTATTTCTAGTATCCATTCTTATAACACTAGGTCATCTTACTCCAAGAACTTATATACTCAGTATTCTCATACAAATCTACAAAAGAACTCATTTTCCCGTGTTGGTGTTAGGGTATGGAACCAGATTCCAACTTCTATAAGATCTTTAAAGTGTTATACTTCTTCCCACTCCTTTTTCGAACAATGTGCGGTGTATTGTAATGTCTTAGCTCTTTATGTTATTTTATTTATTCTTTTTTTGTCACTTTCTCGTTTTCTTTCTTTTGTATGTACAAATAGTTACATACATTTTTATACATGTTCGAAATAAATAAATAAATTCAATTAAAAAAATCATCTAAATTCTCGTTCAAGAAAAAAGTCAGACACCACCTCTTTTCTGATTTAAGTAGATATGGATATTAGCCCAAGAGCATTAGCTCAAAATTGAGTCCAACCCGGAACAAATTAGTAACAAGCTGAATTTTTCAGAATATGTTCAGAATACCTTTAGGAATAACATACTAAAAGTCCCCGGGAATCCACCTTGTGCTCTCTGAGAAATTCAAGATGGCGTCCAAAATGGCCGCCGATTGGAGATTTTTCAATATCTCAGGGATAAAACATAATATAAATGCAATTAAAATGTTAAATTATATGTTCTCTCATACAAGCAATGCAAATTCACCATTGTCACACTGTTAAAATTAAAATTAACCAAGATTACAAGGTCATTAATGTGGAAATTACATGGAATTTGATGGTTGACATGATTGACAGATTAGCTTAGTAGGCTACCTACATACATGAACATAATGTAAGACAACAATTAGACATCAATTTCCTTAATATTTAATGCATCTTTAAGCTTTGATAAAATATTAAAGGGAAATTAAATTTGAGAACTCTATCTTTTAAAACTACAATGGCAAGCTGTTTCAGTACACTTCTTCAACATTCCGGCAACTTTCATGACAAAAAGGTTTGCCTCAATAAAAGCTCTTGCTTATAAAGAATGAGTAGACTTAAACACTTCTCAGTGCCTCAGTTGTAATGCTTGGACCTTTGTTGTACCATCAATGAAGTAGGGAATTTATTCAAGCTTGTTTAAGGGTGGAAAAAAATTAATCTTTGAGTTTCTAGCGCCAGTCTTTACTACTAGCAATGCCAGTGTGTTCAGACAAAAAATGACTAAACTCAGCATGACCTTTTAAAAATGACTGAACTCAGCATGACCTTTTAACATGCCATTTTTCATTTTACACCACCAATTTACTTTAATTAATATTAATGAAAATAAGTGCTCCAACACCTAGTAATTGTGTTTGTTGTTTTGTGAACAGAATAGGATGATACGGAGTGAACGAGTAACCAATGGATCCACACTCTATAATCGGTAGTGTACATTAAATAGCACATGTATAGATTTACAATTATAAGTCTGTAATTATTAGTCCTAAACATTAAGAACTGAAGCCATTTCAAAAACATATGAGATATCTTCATGATACCATAACGATTATTTTGTCATAACAGTCATTGTTACTGTTATAATAATGTGTACATTGTTATTATATAATGTTAATAAACAATGTAATTAATACACACATGTTGGAATTTACTCTCCTACCCTACAAAACATATATTCTGACCTTTTAATTGCATTAATATTTTGTTTTGGGCCTGAGATATGGGCAGATCTCCATTTGGCGGCCATTTTGGACGCCATCTTGAATTTCTCAGACAGCACAAGGGGGATTTCCGGGGACTTTTAGTATGTTATTCCTAAAGGTATTCTGAACATATTCTGAAATTTTCAGCTTGTTACTAATTTGTTCCGGGTATAACCCTATTACTCCTGGGCTATATGATGTTGACATCTCCAAACTCTTTTTCTACATAACTTTATTTTTATATATAATTAAGAGCTATATATATTTATTTATCTTAGTTTTAACTTTAAATATTATTTAATACTATGCATGAATTATTATCAGTATGACAAGTATACCTCTCTCTATATATTTTTTTCAGTGTTATTGAATGATATATTACTGTACCTTTATATTGAATAACAAGTATTGTCTCCTCTTTTTCTTTTTGTTACCAAATAGTTGTTAATTTGTCAAGTATGTTTTATCTTTTTCATACATATATTATATTAAGGGCGGCACGGTGGTGTAGTGGTTAGCGCTGTCGCCTCACAGCAAGAAGGTCCTGGGTTCGAGGGCCGGCGAGGGCCTTTCTGTGTGGAGTTTGCATGTTCTCCCCGTGTCCGCGTGGGTTTCCTCCGGGTGCTCCGGTTTCCCCCACAGTCCAAAGACATGCAGGTTAGGTTAACTGGTGACTCTAAATTGACCGTAGGTGTGAGTGTGAATGGTTGTCTGTGTCTATGTGTCAGCCCTGTGATGACCTGGCGACTTGTCCAGGGCGTACCCTGCCTTTCGCCCGTAGTCAGCTGGGATAGGCTCCAGCTTGCCTGCGACCCTGTAGAACAGGATAAAGCGGCTACAGATAATGAGATGAGATATTATATTAATTCATATAAAATATTTTTTTCTTTGTCAACATGAGTCTGCCTTGATTAGCAGTGCGCTATTTGCAGACTCGTATAGTCTATTATATGTTTATATGTAATTGAAATAAAAGATTGATTGATTGATTGATTGATTGATTGATTGATTGATTGATTGATTGATTGATTGATTGATTGATTGATTGATTGATTGAAGTGCGCATGCTCTCTACATAAACACTGTCTAGTGCAGACATCCCAAGTCTCCCAGAAGTTCCGGGAGTCTCCCCCATATTGATAGTGGCTCCCTGATGCCCGCAAATTGGATAATATCTCCCGGAATCTAGAGCAAGTGAGCAAGCGCGTGCACGCGAAGCATTAATGTCTGCATCGCGCATATGACAGAGGGATATCTCTGGGATATCCTGAGGGAGTCTGCGTGTGTGCCTGTTCATGTAGCGCATGCTAGACAAAGAGCATTCTGATTGGTTTACAGACATCCAAACTCATTTCAAGGAGGTGTCGTGACACCCCCCTTCACTGATGGGAAAAAAGTCATGCATTACGACACCTCCCTGAAATGAGTTTCTGCAGGCTGGGATGTCTGCTAGTGCGCATGCTCCATTGTTCACAGACTCGTGTTTCTGCCTCCGTAATACATTAAGGCACAGCAACAGGTCTGAAAAGCTACATTTCCCCCCGTATGTTTCACAGTAACTCAAATATGGGTCAATATATGACAAAGCATTCAGTTGCTGTCCCACCAATAATCCCTGCAGGACAAGTTTTACTCATGACATGTTAATTGAATTTAAGTTACAGTAGCTTAACCAAGCCAACTTTAGCATGAAGCTAGCGGTCCCATTCATTTTTGCCAGGTCACGGTGTTTTGGAAAACTTAATAGGAAATTCATCACAGTCCAATTGTTGAGTGACATTAACCAAAGCTAGCAAACTTATACATGATTTGTTAACAGGACTTCTTGTAACGTTAACTTACCGTCGCAGATATAGCAGCATGGTGAGCCTTTAGATGACTCTTGAGGTCGGTCGTATTCTTGCCATGTAGTTTATAGCCAGAGGTGGGTAGAGTAGCCAAAAATTGTACTCAAGTAAGAGTATTGTTACTTTAGAATAATATTACTCAAGTAAAAGTAAAAAGTAGTCGTCCAATTAATTACTTGAGTAAGAGTAAAAAGTACTAAGTGAAAAAACTACTCAAGTACTGAGTAACTGCTGAGTAACTTCTTTGTTTATTGATCAGGATGTCATAACAGGCAGAGATTTCACATATATTTCACACTTATAAACTGTGTGTGTGTGTGTGTGTGTGTGTGTGTGTGTGTGTAGTTCTGTGTATTAACAATAACAACAAGAAGCTCAAGGCAGTCTGCACATAAACCATAACACTGTGTGTGTGTGTGTGTGTGTGTGTGTATGTGTGTGTGTGCACGTTCACTCCATGAAGTGACTGTTCAGCTTTAACAGCAGCTGGCTCTCTATTTTGCACTGTGAAGCTGTGACCTTTTAGCCGTGAACAGGTGAAAACAATAATAAATTAAATATTAATTAATTAAATCTTTACAAAGTAACAGAATAACAAAACAATGGGTAGAGGTTACAAAGAAAAAGAAGAAAAAGGCAGTCTGCACATAAACCATAACACTGTGTGCGCGTGCATGTTCACTCCGTGAAGTGACTGTTCAACTTTAACAGCAGCTGAACATCACACGTAATATCTGCTCATACGAAAAAGACTGGAAATAATCCTGTAAGATGCGATCAACGATGTTAATCCTTTCATCTCCCAAAAAGTTGTTTACTGGCTCCATCTCGCAGAGGAGTTAGCAAGTGGAAGTAACAAGCAAAAAGGTTGCTAACTAGCTGCCAGCGCCCAGCTTGGCTGGATGGTGGTGGGGATTGCTAGCAAGCGGTCAAGCTAACAAGCTAATGCCCTTCCTTTTGTGAACAAGCACTTGTAGACAAATAATAAAACAAATCTCACAGAAAAAAAAACACCTAAAGTCTTCACAAATCCCTCTAATCCACAACAAATACAGTAGCTTGAAAAATGGAGATTTCACAAACGATATGTTAGGCGTTTTGTTATTTAGTAAGTTTTCACCAGTCTTCCATTCCCAGTTTTTGACCAGAGCCGTGTACAACTGTAACACTATTGAGGAGCTGACATTAGGCAAGCAACCTTATTTTCATGAGCATTTTTTGGTTTCACATCCATAAAAAGTGATTGTTAGGAAGATTTTTTTGTAGTTTTATTTCTTGGTTCTCTGATGTGTGTGTGTGTGTGTGTGTGTGTGTGTGTGTGTGTGTGTGTGTGTGTGTGTGTGTGTGTGTGTGTTGCCGTCTGAGGCCGCAGTGCGTCAATACATTTCCACAAAACAATGTATTTTACAGTTATTTATGATGTTACAACAGGGCTAACATCTGCCTACGAAGACAGCCAAAAGCACACAGCCTACTTACCTAGGGTGACCAGACGTCCCGGTTTTACCGGGACAGTCCCGATTTGGGGTTGTGTGTCCCTAGTCCCGACAAAAGTCTGTCGGGACACGGATATGTCCCGGTTTTCGCCACTCGCGACGTTTGCGACTGAGCAGTGTGGGAATCATTAGCGGAGAAATGTCTGCATTTACTATTTTGGTGAATTGACAGGAATCGCAAACTTTCCTGGTTACTGCCCCCTGGCCCTGTGGCATGGGTGTTTATTTAGCCACATTATTCCAGACAACAGAACGTGTTGCCATGCAACAATAAAATAAACATTAACTGGCGCGAATGTTCTTTGTCTAGCAGCTAGCAGCAGTAATGCCGCAGCAATTATGCAGAAAAGAAAATGTACCTTTTCCAAAGATTTACAGGGCACCTACCCCTTCCTCCGAGAGGTGCAGAACAATGCGCACGAAGCCTACTGCACACACTGTAAGTGTTTTGTTCCTGTACTGAGTTGGGTAGCCTATGCTGCAAATGCTGTGCGCTCCTGTGGGGGCTTTCCTCAGGCTGTCGCCCCTCTCCTCCTTTATTGCTGTTTTGTTTGAGTGTATATTTACGGAAGCCACGAGAGGCCCTTCATATAATCTTTTTTTATTCACCTTGTTATCCCGAGATAACGACATAATTAATTCAGGATCTCGAGAAAACAACACAACTAATTCGAGATCTCGAGAAAACAAAACAATTATTTCATGATCTCAGCTGGATCACTGTATCTCTGTTGGTAGAGACGAAGCCGGGCCAGTCTTCTGCGGAGGTGCTGCGGACTAATTTTGAAATTATCCCTTATTAAAAGGCTTAATGCAATCTCTCCCTGTGTCAACCCCTGATCAAAATATTGCCTTATTAGGTGATCGATTATTCCAGACATTCTAATGACCAAAGTTGCGTCTATACAGAATGAGAAATAGCCCCAAAGTCAGCATATCACAAGTCTCTTGGCGCACCTGAATGAACTATTTCTCAGCTGTTTACTCGAGATCATGAAATAATTGTTTTGTTTTCTCGAGATCATGTTTTGTTTTCTCGAGATCTCGAATTAGTTGTGTTGTTTTCTCGAGATCCTGAATTAATTATGTCGTTATCTCGGAATAACAAGGTGAATAGTAGTAGATATTCTCAAATCACTTGTCTCTTTTTTGTTTCTGTTTAACATAGCATTCTGACAGTTTGGCCATATTGCTGTGTTGAACAGCTTGTTGCACCTTCCATTAAAGTGTTCACTTTTGTACACATCATCTTGCTTTATTCATTCAGTTGTGGGGAATGGTTAGTAAGGTTGATTCTGACCTAGGCTATGTTGAGGTCACATATCTACTTTTTAAGTTCATGCTATACTGCATACAATTTTCGAGATATAGCCTACATGTGCATATGCATTCTTCTTGGTGTTCTCACAAACAGGTGGAATAAATCAGTTTAAATGTGGCCTATGGACATAGCCTGGCCTATTCTCAGCCATTACAAAATCTGTTGTCTGACCATAATTTAACTGATCTGTATACCACTATGCTACTAGATAACAAAATGCCTGTTTGTTTTATTTCATGTGAGATGTTGATAAATGTGAGCTTCAACAAAATGATAAGAGCACCTCTCTGAGTGTCACATTTACGCAAAAAAAAAAAAAAGGTGTGCGTGCGCGAGCATGGTCGCACGCAAAAGTGTCCCGGTTTCAGACTAGGGAAATCTGGTCACCCTATACTTACCGCAATGTGTTTCCTCAAATTCGGCGTTGAGTTTTTATAAGCTGAAATGTCCACTGGTTTGGGGAGACGCATGTGACACCGCATAACATAACTATTATTTTTTGTTGTTTGGAGAGTGAATATGGTTTGTATGTGTGGCCAGGGGTGTGCCTCTTCAGCTTGATGAGAAACGCTGGCCGCTGTCTCTGCCATTTTTCTTCTGCTTCCGTGCTCTTTTCCACCTGAACTGGTCTTGCCACGGGAATTTTGTGTGCGGGCGCGCGCGGCGGCTTGGCTCTGTTTGATTGGCGAATCGGAGTTAAACCATAGCTCCTCCCACTATGGCTCTGGCTGCTACATTTGATCTGTGAGATGCTGTCATGTGACAGAGCCTCTGCTGGAAGTCTCGACAAAACATAAACAGACCACGCATCGCACGGATCAATAAAAATAAAGTAGCGAGTAACGAGCAGAATATAGCCCAATGTAACAGAGTAAAAGTACCACTTCTTCTTCACAAATATACTCAAGTAAAAGTAAAAAGTATGCTGCATTAAAACTACTCTTACAAGTACAATTCATCCAAAAAGTTACTCAAGTAAATGTAACGGAGTAAATGTAGCGCGTTACTACCCACCTCTGTTTATAGCCACAGCGTGTACCTCTGTCTCTCACTACAAGGCATTCCGTTTTATTTTCTGCTGGATTATGTGTAAAGTATGTCCATAAATCATCGCGTCTTTTCTGCCCACCAAGCCCTTGTGCTGGCGTTGCCGCCACCATGGTCCATGAACTGTGTGCACTGTGCCTGGTGGGCGTGGCCAAACAAGGACAGGATGCAGTGCATTGCTGATATTTTCAGCATTTGGCAGACAGGTTGCACGCGCCGTTGGAGGAAATGCCATGCATTTTGATAGTCCTATAGCCAACCCACTAACATTTTCGTCTCGTCTCATCTCGTCAACGAAAACAACAAATACGTCTCGTCATATTTTCATGATCAAAGAGTTATGTTTAGCTTGTCACTGTCTCGTTTTAGTCATGAAAAAAGGTGTGTTAACGAAATAATTTCGTCATCTTCATCGTTAACGAAAACAACACTGCTCCAGATCCAGTAACTGTAGCTTTAGTACAGAGTATTTGTATTTGCAAAACACATTGTATTTTTTCATAGCCATGTTTTGTATTTGCAAAGCATATTGTGTTTTTTGAAAGGTGTATATCAAGCATTTTGAAAGGTGTATTTGTAAAGCATGGTGCATATATTTACGAATCTCATTCTGTTTGTTTGCAAATTGTCAGCCATTTGTATAACATTTTGGCAGCTTTGAAACTCCACACTCAAAAAAACGACTCTTTGAATGAACATAAAAAAACATGGAAAGTATTTCCACACAATTAGATGGCTTTCTTTGAACATTAAGCAATTCTGTTGGTCCAGCTTAATGTACTTGGGTTGAATCACTTGAATTTATTTCAGCTGAATTAACTTATTTACTATGCCTGGGTCCGAATTGATGTACTTGGGTTCAGTCGATAAAATGTATTAGGGTCAATTCAACTTAACTATAAGGATTCAGTTGAACAGTTAATTTAATTGGATTAGTCCAACTAATTTTTACAACTGTAAAATTACACTACTAAATTAGATTGATGGGCGGCACGGTGGTGTAGTGGTTAGCGCCGTCGCCTCACAGCAAGAAGGTCCGGGTTCGAGCCCCGGGGCCAGCGAGGGCCTTTCTGTGTGGAGTTTGCATGTTCTCCCCGTGTCCGCGTGGGTTTCCTCCAGGTGTTCTGGTTTCCCCCACAGTCCAAAGACATGCAGGTTAGGCTAATTGGTGACTCTAAATTGACCGTAGGTGTGAATGTGAGTGTGAATGGTTGTCTGTGTCTATGTGTCAGCCCTGTGATGACCTGGCGACTTGTACCCTGCCTTTCGCCCGTAGTCAGCTGGGATAGGCTCCAGCTTGCCTGCGACCCTGTAGAACAGGATAAAGCGGCTACAGATAATGAGATGAGAATTAGATTGATGTACCCTGAGTAAAATAAGTTGGGCCAACAGGATTGCTTAATGCTGAAAGAATGTCATTTCATAACGTGGAAAAACTTTACATGATTCAGTTGTTACTTCAAATACTAACTTTTGAATATCCATCCATCCATCCATCCATCCATTATCTGTAGCCGCTTATCCTGTTCTACAGGGTCGCAAGCAAGCTGGAGCCTATCCCAGCTGACTATGGGTGAGAGGCGGGGTACACCCCAAGTCGCCAGGTCATCGCAGGGCTGACACATAGAGACAAACAACCATTCACATTTACACCTACGGTCAATTTAGAGTCACCAATTAGCCTAACCTGCATGTCTTTGGACTGTGGGGGAAACCAGAACACCTGGAGGAAACCCACGCGGAGACGAGGAGAACATGCAAACTCCGCACAGAAAGGCCCCCATCAGCCACTGGGCTCGAACCCAGGACCTTCTTGCTGTGAGGTGACAGTGCTAACCACTACACCACCGTGCCGCCCTAACTTTTGAATATAAACAACAAAACCTATACCCTGCTTCGTGTCAAGGGTGGAAACAAAACACAAACAGGAGATCTTGCAATAAAACTGTAACTGTATTTAAGTTTAACAATGTGCCCATGTCTTTGTAATCACATTCCTTTGAACATTTGCACAACATTTACAGTAAACAATGACTGCAATTTACGTATATTGGCTTGTTTGTTCGCACAAATATTAGTAAGACAAATAAATCACAAGTGTTAGACAAAAAAAAAATTGATATAAAATAAACAAGCACAAGCTCCTATGATTAATTTGCTGACAAATAAAAGAAATGTTAACAATTCTGTCATATCTGGTAAGCATAGACAGTTGGCTGCATATAGTAATCTATTTATTATTATACATATATTATACTGTGATTATCAGGCAAGAGTTAATACAGTGATGTGGCTTCTAAGATCAGTATTACAGTTAATACCCAGTCATGAGCAAATATGCACTAATTGGATTCGATCACTTCACACACAAACTCATATTTGATTACACGGAAGGGAGTCACAGCAAGTGTTACTGTTTCATTGGCATGAGGCTATTTTCTTTTTAAATCCTTAAGACCATATCAAGTAAATCATTCAGATGATTATGTAAAGTGGGCTAAGGGTGTTGATAGCAATGTGAGGATTAAAAGGGTGAGATTAAGACTCACAAACTGTGCCCGGTTCAGAGAATATGGATTCTTGCAGTCTGGGTTTCTGCTGTCTGGTCCATCATTATATGGATTGGGTTCAAAATGCACTGGAAGGCAGTAACCCTGGATCTCATTACAAGCCAGTAAAAGATACTTCTTCTCTGGGGTGACTCTGTATACGACACAGTTGTTGTCCACAAAGACAGTCGTGAAGGTGAACTCCTGTTTGCTGACACACAGGTCATCCCTGTACGTTTTACCTCCTGAAGGAGAGCAGACGTTGTCCACTCGTTGTTTCTGGGTGAAGGGGATAAAGGACTGAACTGGTCGATCACATGTCCCTATTTGCCTAATAAATGCTTGCCACTGGTTTTGGTCAAGGGTTTTTGGGGCATCGGAACGTACATGCTTATTCAGGAAATTCTCATAAGCATACTCCTTGGCAGAATACACGCAGGGATAAAAGCTGTTCTCTGAAGAATTAGTATCCACTGTATTAGCAAGAAGTAACCAGAAGAAAAGGTGTAGCACAATGTAGAAGAACATTATGGGTCTGAAATCTGAAAAAGAAATAAATGACCAGAATGATTTTCCCTTTTTTCTTCCTTCCTTATTTTGTTTACTCACATTTTAACACAGTATAGTATATTCAGCTGTTAAATTTTGTCTGTTTTGTTAATAGCATTTTACAAATAGAAGCTTTAGGAAAAACAACAAAAGAAAGAAGTACATTACCAGTGTAGAGTGATACTTAGACGAAGTAGCTCTGTCTTGCTAGTTGTGCTGCCTGACCATTAATGTCCTCTTGACCACTTGGCTCCTTTCACTTTCCATTTCACTATACTTTGGATTACGTCTGGTGTTTTTAAAAGACCTACTTCCTCTTATCAGAGTCTAATGTTTAAGCCTGCACTGTAAAATATAATAAGTTGAATTTACTTAAAAAAAATATGCAAAGTCGTTGCCTCAAAAAAAGTCATTTATGTTGATTTAGATAAATTAGATTGGGTTAACTTATTTTTTGTGAGTTTGCAGTACTCAAATTAACTTAGATTAGTTTGATTACATTAACTTATTTATTTTGAGTTTGCAGTACTCACATAAACTTATATTAATTTGATTACATTAACTTATTTATTGTGAGTTTGCAGTACTCATCTTATATAATTTTGATTACATTAACTTGTACTGTACACTTAAAATAAATAAGTTAATGTAATCAAAATTATATAAGATGAGTACTGCAAACTCAAAATAAATAAGTTAATGTAATCAAATTAATATAAGTTTATGTGAGTACTGCAAACTCAAAATAAATAAGTTAATGTAATCAAACTAATCTAAGTTAATTTGAGTACTGCAAACTCACAAAAAATAAGTTAACCCAATCTAATTTATCTAAATCAACATAAATGACTTTTTTTGAGGCAACGACTTTGCATATTTTTTTTAAGTAAAGTCAACTTATTATATTTTACAGTGTGTGTGCTATTGTCAGGGTGCAAGCACTTACATATGCAGATGCAGGGGACAGCAGGTGTGTTCCAAACTGGCAGCCAAATCCAAATCGTGATCCAGAAGATAAAATCAGTGTTATACACAAGTATCTCAAGTCTCACGCATTGAGCGTGACAGTCACGCTTTTCAGTCTTTTGTCACGCACTCCCGCCACACGTATTTCTCACGCTGAAAAAAAATTATAATATAAATAGAGTGCTCTGAGATGATGCTAAAAATAGTAACACTGCGGTCTGCGCGGCCATCTTGGAAGTCACTCGCTCCAGAGCGCTCATAGAGTACACATCATAGAGTACACATTCACCGATTCGTTTCCGTGTTAGAGGGCTTAGAAGCTTGGAAGAATTTAGACATCTGAAGTGATGGAGCACTACTGTGAAAGTTTGGATAAGCAGGCACGGGAGCGTTATGCTGAGAAGGTACGTTTCATTGGGAATGTAGATCCATACACTGTTAGTGAGAAGGAATGGAAAGCTGACCCCAGCTTGTTGCCGCATGTGACATACATCGATCTTGTGAACTATCTAGTGTTTCACCCAAGTCCATTTTGTGAACTAAAGGATTTCCAGAACTACAAGAGTATGGAAGCCAAAATCTAAATAATGTTTGAAAAACTATTATGATTATTTTAGTCAGTGAATAAAATGTAGGCCTAGTATGTAACTTGTACTAACAGCATGTGTACATAAACATTACTAGGCCTAGATCTTAAATGTCATTTGATGCAACAATGCACTGCAGTAGACATAAGCTACCTAATGTGACAAATATATCCATTAATCATTGCTGAAAGGACATAGAAAAGATTATAGTTTGTATCACATTTATTTTAGTAACTATGAAATTCAAGACAATTTAACCTACCTGTCACAAAGTGATCAGAACAAATCCGGATACAGTCTAGTTGTCCTAAATTTGATCGGTTAATGGCAGCCAGCCACTGCCGTCTCCTCTGCTCGCTTTTCTCCTGTGCTGCAATTCCCGGGTTAGTCACGACTTTAGGGAGTCTGTGGAAGCTTTTGCCACCCTTTTCCCCCCGGCTACTACAGCCAACAATGACACACGTATCCGGCATTGTCACTCCTTTTTGCTTCGCTGAACAACAACAATGCACTGACACAGCGACCTTTGACTTCCAATATGGCCGCCGCTGGGTTCGCGCTGACCTCGAAGCACTCTATTTCTCTGGCGCACCGCTATTGCTATGGAAACGGCAGGAAACAAGGGCGTCTCCCATGAGTCAATCCTGCCACTTACCAGCCAATTAAAAAAAGGCAAAGGGCAGGGCTACACAATAGCCAATCAGAAGCACTATTGTATCTGGGTCGATAACGCAACAACCAATGAAAAAAGCATTGTTATCCCGGGAATTGTTCACGTGATTCTGCTACAACCATCTTCTGAAAGTTTTGTTCAGTGGACACCATGAGGATGAGCTCCGAGCAGCACAGAGACCAGAGGAAGGCATATCCTGTTTTAATGTTACAACGAATTCACAACTTGTTTGACACAAGAAATGACAACTTGCCTGCTGTGAGTGAATGTTGCCCAGATAATTCGCATGGACATGGTAAGGTTTTACAGGAGCTGAGCTGTATTGCACCTGTTTAAATGATCCCCTGGCGAGCAGCTCCACTTGTTCACAGGCAATAACAGACGCTGGTCAGTAATAATAACAGCGACACTAACGTGTGTTTAAAGCAGCATGTGAATACCAGTAAGAGTGAAGACTTTTTTTTTAATTTGTCAGCAGTCATGAAAGAACCGTTTGTGAAAGATTAAGTTTTTATTGTTCATAATATAGAAACTGCATGACTCCAGGGGAAGATATAGACCCCTTTCACTGACGTCCCCGAAACCGGAAGTAAACAGACCCTGCGCCATTTTGGAAGACCAACAAACTCATGATAAGGGGACAATAACGGCAGCGGTATGTGAACCTACAAGAATAAAGTGGAGTGGCAAACCTCGTCCAACGCGCCTTGGAGTGCTGATGAATGAGCAGTTCGTAGGGCACAGTTCGCCGAAGGCAGAAGACTCACCAACTCCGGCAGAAATCCAAGTCTCAGTCAGAAATAACAAATCCAATTCATGACGGGAGAAGAAGTCATTGAGTATGAAGGTCTTGTTTAACACTGATCTGCTGTTGACCAGTGCCGCTTTAGCCTTGGTGTATGTCACTGCCTGCGAGCAGTGTGAGTATTCCAGCAGCCGAATGTTCCCGGGGTTTACCCCACCGCTGCAGATGCGAAGTCTTGGCCGGTTGGAAATGGCAGGTTCCGAGGATAGTCATGGGATTATAGGGATGTGGCAGGAGTAATTCAGATCCCAGGATCGCCGCGCCAGGAAGAGATCCTCTCGTCCTTCATGGAATAGGCGACAGCAGCGAGAATTTCAGCGATGCCTTAAGTGATTGTAGGCCTTGAGCTGTTCCTTTTTAAATTGTATCTTTTTTCGATTTCTGGCAAATGATACAATCTCCAGAAGGACCAGACATGGAAGGACTGAAACAAGCATGCTCTTCCATTTTTGTCCACCACCATAGGAGGAATGACTAGAGAGCATCTAGTACAATTTTCAGAAAAGAGGACTTCTCGTGGCAAATTTGAGGAAAAGTTGGTAAACCATCTTTTTTACATAATTTGAGGGTGCTGATTCTGAATATTGTGTTTACCAAGCTGGATTTTGAGTGCTAAGCCTTGTAATTTGCATATTAATATGGGACTTGTTTGTTAACATTTTTTGAAAGTCGGCCATCTTGAAAGTCGGCCATCTTTAAACCGTTGGCTTCCAAAATGTAGACATTCATGTACACATGCTAGAGCATCAGCATAGAAGATTTGGTGACAATCCATCAACCCTTTCAAAAGTTATCGCACAAACAAAAAATCTTCATTCGCCTAGTATGACTGCTATGCTATTATGCTAATTAGCAGGCTTAAAACGCAAAATTCAGCTTGGTAAACAAAATATTTGGAATCAGCACCCTCAAATTATGGGAAATAGCATGTTTACCGACTTTTCCTCAAATTTGCCGCTAGACCTTTTTCTGAAGGTATTTCTGAGATTTTTGCCCAGTCTATAAGTTGGAAGTTTGAAGTCGGAAAAGCATTGAAATCTAGCATCTACCAGCATAAACGTTGGGGTTTTCATTTCATTTCATTAACTGTCCATTTTTTTCGAATTCCATGTTCCATGATGTCCCAGTTTTTAAACTGGGAAGCGGCGGAGAGATGTTTTTGGGACCTATTGAGTCTGCTTCTAGACGGTAAATTTGTTTGGCTGCAGAGGGAATTTTTTTTTTCTATCAGTTTTGTTTATTGGAAAAAATACTTTTTATTTTTATTTGTGTGAATCTGTTGTTCAAGTGTTTATACTTCTGTTTTCATACACATTTTATGTTTCTAATCATTTACATGAAGGCACGAGTGTGAATCATTTCAATTTTATTTTGTTATTGATTTTTGGACATTCCCTTTTTGTTAGAAGTTACAGTTAAAGTTTCTGTGATGAGATTCTTCATCCTGCTGAGATCAGCAAATGTTTAAATAAAACATGCAGAAGACATGAAGTTTTGGAGCGTGATTAACATACCAGACAAATAACAATTTGATCATGTATGGCTAGTGTTGACCAGGTAGGCCTTTGTCTACCAATGTTCATTCAGTTAGAAAACTCACAATTCTAATGTATATTGAAGCTTCAGTACATATATATGCATTTACACAAAATGGAATCATTTGCTGACAGCTCAGTCCCCCCAGTTCAAAAATCCTATCTGCGCCCCTGCACATACACTTATTTCAATACACGGAAATTGAATAAAGACTTTGTATTTGGTTGAGTTGTCAGTGCCGTGTGTTATCCTTTCTTCTGCAAGTCTGAGCAGTTATTAATAACAGCAACAATAATAATAATATTATTAATGAAAGACCCCCATTCCTGCGACCCGTCCAACCAGCCCCCCCAACTGTGGGGGGGGGGGGGGGGGGGGATGTCACTCTTGCCTGTATTCAAAACTTGAGAGCCCTGTACTTGATTGTACATTTCATGAGGATTCAAAGTGAGCTTGGGTGTGGCTCCATGCTGGACTTTGAAAGTATACAGTTCACAATAACATAATTATTTGGATGTATCCAAGTTATTCAAGAGCATTTTATTACTCATCACATGGGTGGTGTGATTTATACAGTATGCATGTGTTTTTTAGTGCTGCTTGACATTACCTTCAGACCAAGGTGATTATTCAAACTAGAAAAAAAATCACATTTTGTGGCTGTGTTATTAATTTATATGCTTTCAAAACAACAAATCCAGTGCATGCAGCCCTAAAATACTCCATAGTTACATTTTATTTCTTGCTCATCCGATACACTTTTTGGCTAACAATCTAGTGGAAAGCCTTCCCAAAAGAGTGGAGATGATTATAACAGTAAAAGAGGGATCAACCAATTGGGTTAATGCCCATGGATTTGGAATATATGATAGTCAGAAGTCCACATACTTTTGGCAATATAGTGTAGATGATGGGGCGGCACGGTGGTGTAGTGGTTAGCGCTGTCGCCTCACAGCAAGAAGGTCCTGGGTTCGAGCCCCGGGGCCGGCGAGGGCCTTTCTGTGTGGAGTTTGCATGTTCTCCCCGTGTCCACGTGGGTTTCCTCCAGGTGCTCCGGTTTCCCCCACAGTCCAAAGACATGCAGGTTAGGTTAACTGGTGACTCTAAATTGACCGTAGGTGTGAATGTGAGTGTGAATGGTTGTCTGTGTCTATGTGTCAGCCCTGTGATGACCTGGCGACTTGTCCAGGGTGTACCCTGCCTTTCGCCCGTAGTCAGCTGGGATAGGCTCCAGCTTGCCTGCGACCCTGTAGAACAGGATAAAGCGGCTACAGATAATGAGATGAGAATTAGATTGATGTACCCTGAGTAAAATAAATTGGGCCAACAGGATTGCTTAATGCTGAAAGAATGTCATTTCATAACGTGGAAAAACTTTACATGATTCAGTTGTTACTTCAAATACTAACTTTTGAATATCCATCCATCCATCCATCCATCCATTATCTGTAGCCGCTTATCCTGTTCTACAGGGTCGCAAGCAAGCTGGAGCCTATCCCAGCTGACTATGGGTGAGAGGCGGGGTACACCCCAAGTCGCCAGGTCATCGCAGGGCTGACACATAGAGACAAACAACCATTCACATTTACACCTACGGTCAATTTAGAGTCACCAATTAGCCTAACCTGCATGTCTTTGGACTGTGGGGGAAACCAGAACACCTGGAGGAAACCCACACGGAGACGAGGAGAACATGCAAACTCCACACAGAAAGGCCCTCGCCAGCCACGGGGCTCGAACCCAGGACCTTCTTGCTGTGAGGTGACAGTGCTAACCACTACACCACCATGCCGCCCTAACTTTTGAATATAAACAACAAAATCTATACCCTGCTTAGTGTCAAGGGTGGAAACAAAACACAAACAGGAGATCTTGCAATAAAACTGTAACTGTATTTAAGTTTAACAATGTGCCCATGTCTTTGTAATCACATTCCTTTGAACATTTGCACAACATTTACAGTAAACAATGACTGCAATTTACGTATATTGGCTTGTTTGTTCGCACAAATATTAGTAAGACAAATAAATCACAAGTGTTAGACAAAAAAAAAATTGATATAAAATAAACAAGCACAAGCTCCTATGATTAATTTGCTGACAAATAAAAGAAATGTTAACAATTCTGTCATATCTGGTAAGCATAGACAGTTGGCTGCATATAGTAATCTATTTATTATTATACATATATTATACTGTGATTATCAGGCAAGAGTTAATACAGTGATGTGGCTTCTAAGATCAGTATTACAGTTAATACCCAGTCATGAGCAAATATGCACTAATTGGATTCGATCACTTCACACACAAACTCATATTTGATTACAAGGAAGGGAGTCACAGCAAGTGTTACTGTTTCATTGGCATGAGGCTATTTTTTTTGTATAAATCCTTCAGACCATATCAAGTTAATAATTCAGATGATTATGTAAAGTGGGTTAAGGGTGTTGATAGCAATGTGAGGATTAAAAGGGTGAGATTAAGACTCACAAACTGTGCCCGGTTCAGAGAATATGGATTCTTGCAGTCTGGGTTTCTGCTGTCTGGTCCATCATTATATGGATTGGGTTCAAAATGCACTGGACGGCAGTAACCCTGGATCTCATTACAAGCCAGTAAAAGATACTTCTTCTCTGGGGTGACTCTGTATACGACACAGTTGTTGTCCACAAAGACAGTCGTGAAGGTGAACTCCTGTTTGCTAACACACAGGTTATCCCTGTACGTTTTACCTCCTGAAGGAGAGCAGACGTTGTCCACTCGTTGTTTCTGGGTGAAGGGGATAAAGGACTGAACTGGTCGATCACATGTCCCTATTTGCCTAATAAATGCTTGCCACTGGTTTTGGTCAAGGGTTTTTGGGGCATCGGAACGTACATGCTTATTCAGGAAATTCTCATAAGCATACTCCTTGGCAGAATACACGCAGGGATAAAAGCTGTTCTCTGAAGAATTAGTATCCACTGTATTAGCAAGAAGTAACCAGAAGAAAAGGTGTAGCACAATGTAGAAGAACATTATGGGTCTGAAATCTGAAAAAGAAATAAATGACCAGAATGATTTTCCCTTTTTTCTTCCTTCCTTATTTTGTTTACTCACATTTTAACACAGTATAGTATATTCAGCTGTTAAATTTTGTCTGTTTTGTTAATAGCATTTTACAAATAGAAGCTTTAGGAAAAACAACAAAAGAAAGAAGTACATTACCAGTGTAGAGTGATACTTAGACGAAGTAGCTCTGTCTTGCTAGATGTGCTGCCTGACCATTAATGTCCTCTTGACCACTTGGCTCCTTTCACTTTCCATTTCACTATACTTTGGATTACGTCTGGTGTTTTTAAAAGGCCTACTTCCTCTTATCAGAGTCTAATGTTTAAGCCTGTGTGCTATTGTCAGGGTGCAAGCACTTACATATGCAGATGCAGGGG
This sequence comes from Neoarius graeffei, assembly GCF_027579695.1. NCBI lineage: Eukaryota > Metazoa > Chordata > Actinopteri > Siluriformes > Ariidae > Neoarius > Neoarius graeffei. The sequence goes on along the minus strand of NC_083573.1, from coordinate 41,264,700 downwards.
AGAGCGGGTGTGTTCCAAACTGGCAGCCAAATCCAAATCGTGATCCAGAAGATAAAATCAGTGTTATACACAAGTATCTCAAGTCTCACGCATTGAGCGTGACAGTCACGCTTTTCAGTCTTTTGTCACGCACTCCCGCCACACGTTGTATTTCTCACGCTGAAAAAAAATTATAATATAAATAGAGTGCTCTGAGATGATGCTAAAAATAGTAACACTGCGGTCTGCGCGGCCATCTTGGAAGTCACTCGCTCCAGAGCGCTCATAGAGTACACATCATAGAGTACACATTCACCGATTAGTTTCCGCGTTAGAGGGCTTAGAAGCTTGGAAGAATTTAGACATCTGAAGTGATGGAGCACTACTGTGAAAGTTTGGATAAGCAGGCTCGGGAGCGTTATGCTGAGAAGGTACGTTTCATTGGGAATGTAGATCCATACACTGTTAGTGAGAAGGAATGGAAAGCTGACCCCAGCTTGTTGCCGCATGTGACATACATCGATCTTGTGAACTATCTAGTGTTTCACCCAAGTCCATTTTGTGAACTAAAGGATTTCCAGAACTACAAGAGTATGGAAGCCAAAATCTAAATAATGTTTGAAAAACTATTATGATTACTTTAGTCAGTGAATAAAATGTAGGCCTAGTATGTAACTTGTACTAACAGCATGTGTACATAAACATTACTAGGCCTAGATCTTAAATGCCATTTGATGCAACAATGCACTGCAGTAGACATAAGCTACCTAATGTGACAAATATATCCATTAATCATTGCTGAAAGGACATAGAAAAGATAATAGTTTGTATCACATTTATTTTAGTAACTATGAAATTCAAGACAATTTAAACTACCTGTCACAAAGTGATCAGAACAAATCCGGATACAGTCAAGTTGTCCTAAATTTGATCGGTTAATGGCAGCCAGCCACTGTCGTCTCCTCCGCTCGCTTTTCTCCTGTGCTGCAATTCCCGGGTTAGTCACGACTTTAGGGAGTCTGTGGAAGCTTTTGCCACCCTTTTCCCCCCGGCTACTACAGCCAACAATGACACACGTATCTGGCATTGTCACTCCTTTTTGCTTCGCTGAACAACAACAATGCACTGACACAGCGACCTTTGACTTCCAATATGGCCGCCGCTGGGTTCGCGCTGACCTCGAAGCACTCTATTTCTCTGGCGCGCCGCTATTGCTATGGAAACGGCAGGAAACAAGCGCGTCTCCCATGAGTCGAGCCTGCCACTTACCAGCCAATCAAAAAAGGAAAAGGGTGGGGCTACACAATAGCCAATCAGAAGCACTATTGTATCTGGGTCGATAACGCAACAACCAATGAGAAAAGCATTGTTATCCCAGGAATTGTTCACGTGATTCTGCTACAACCATCTTCTGAAAGTTTTGTTCAGTGGACACCATGAGGATGAGCTCCGAGCAGCACAGAGACCAGAGGAAGACATACCGGTATCCTGTTTTAATGTTACAACAAATTCACAACTTGTTTGACACAAGAAATGACAACTTGCCTGCTGTGAGAGAATGTTGCCCAGATAATTCGCATGGACATGGTAAGGTTTTACAGGAGCTGAGCTGTATTGCACCTGTTTAAATGATCCCCTGGCGAGCAGCTCCACTTGTTCACAGGCAATAATAGACGCTGGTCAGTAATAATAACAGCGACACTAACGTGTGTTTAAAGCAGCATGTGAATACCAGTAAGAGTGAAGACTTTTTTTTTATTTGTCAGCAGTTATGAAAGACCCGTTTGTGAAAGATTAAGTTTTTATTGTTCATAATATAGAAACTGCGTGACTCCAGGGGAAGATATAGGGAAGAGGAAAGTCCAACTATTACAGATTACAGGATCCAACATCCTTTGACGTTGAGGAGTTTTGGGGAAGAATGTCCTCAAAAAAGAACAAAGTAAGAATTTTTTTTGCACACAACATGACTTGCTCATTATTAAGATAAAAGGAAAACATTTAAGTAATAGAGGCCCTTGGTTCCTTTTTCAAAGGTGACTGGCTTGAACCAATTTGGGAGGTTATCAAAGATAACAACCTTGGTTTTGGTGCTTCCTCATTCAAATGCTGATGCCGAGAGGGTATTTTCAATGGTCAGTCTGAACAAAACCTCAACCCGAAACAGCTCATCTTTGGACGGGACATTGGCCTCTATCATGACCCTGAAAATGGCTGGACTTGAGCCGAACTGTTTTAAGTGGGAGCCAACAACACAAATGATGAAGGACTCCAAAAAGGCAACAAACACTTACAATAAACAACACCAGTCATAATCTCTCTCTCTCTCTCTCTGCTCTCTCACACACACATACACTTATTTCAATACACGGAAATTGAATAAAGACTTTGTATTTGGTTGAATTGTCAGTGCTGTGTGTTTATCCTTTCTTCTGCAAGTCTGAGCAGTTATTAATAACAGCAACACTAATAATAATATTATTAATGAAAGACCCCCATTCCTGCGACCCATCCAACCGGCCCCCCCAACTGGGGGGGGGGGGGGGGTTGTTCACTCTTGCCTGCATTCAAAACTTGAGAGCCCTGGTTATACAAGGGTCAGTCAATGTGCGAATGGAATATCAAAGAGTAAACTAAAGTCAAGGTCGTAAAAAACAGAAACAAGGTCAGAGTCATGGGAATTCTACAACTGGAAACAATGGCTTGGTACAATCAGGTGCTAAACGCTGAGCGATACTTCGCAAAGTCTGTCTGAGTCATGCTTAAATAAAGAGGCTGATTAGTGGGAATCTAGGAACAGGCGTGTCATCAGTACTTGGGGAGAAGGGGCACTGTGGTACTTGGGAATTGTAGTCCATCACAGCCATGTTTGGAGGCCGCTCTGAACTGAGATTTTCCATGCTATTACTGACAGCTAAGCCAGTATCAGTAAGACAGCAAAAGTTATAGGATATTGCATATGGTACATGTTCACTGAGGTTTCACAGCCCTTTCTGAAACTGGAGTTACAGACCTCTTCTGAACAGCGTTCCCATCTTTTGTTTCCATCACACTGAAGAGACAATGACTATTTATGGTAAACAACAAACGTGTTTGTTACATGTTAAATTAAATGTTCCCTTATGGGTTGAGAAAATTGTCCTATTGCTTAAGCAAAATAAAGGATTTAATAACCTTCTTGGATTAACTATAAAATGCATTGTCACAAAGATGAAACCAGGGCTATTTTTCAAAGCTCATGAAAAGTTTACTTTTTAGAGATGCGTGGTTCCCACAGGACAGTGATGCTACAAACATATGATGATCTTATAGAATATGATGCTTTACTGTAGATTAAATGACCCAATAGTATATAAAGTAATTAAAATGAGCTCAACCTTAAACATCTACAGCAGTAAAATGCAACATACACATTCATGCAACAATAATATTCATCCAAATGCATCATACTGTACAACCCGGATTCCAAAAAAGTTGGGACAAAGTACAAATTGTAAATAAAAACGGAATGCAATAATTTACAAATCTCAAAAACTGATATTGTATTCACAATAGAACATAGACAACATATCAAATGTCGAAAGTGAGACATTTTGAAATTTCATGTCAAATATTGGCTCATTTGAAATTTCATGACAGCAACACATCTCAGAAAAGTTGGGACAGGGGCAATAAGAGGCTGGAAAAGTTAAAGGTACAAAAAAGGAACAGCTGGAGAACCAAATTTCAACTCATTAGGTCAATTGGCAATAGGTCATTAACATGACTGGGTATAAAAAGAGCATCTTGGAGTGGCAGCGGCTCTCAGAAGTAAAGATGGGAAGAGGATCACCAATCCCCCTAATTCTGCGCCGACAAATAGTGGAGCAATATCAGAAAGGAGTTCGACAGTGTAAAATTGCAAAGAGTTTGAACATATCATCTACAGTGCATAATATCATCAAAAGATTCAGAGAACCTGGAAGAATCTCTGTGCGTAAGGGTCAAGGCCGGAAAACCATACTGGGTGCCCGTGATCTTCAGGCCCTTAGACGGCACTGCATCACATACAGGCATGCTTCTGTATTGGAAATCACAAAATGGGCTCAGGAATATTTCCAGAGAACATTATCTGTGAACACAATTCACCGTGCCATCCACTGTTGCCAGCTAAAACTCTATAGTTCAAAGAAGAAGCCGTATCTAAACATGATCCAGAAGCGCAGACGTCTTCTCTGGGCCAAGGCTCGTTTAAAATGGACTGTGGCAAAGTGGAAAACTGTTCTGTGGTCAGACGAATCAAAATTTGAAGTTCTTTATGGAAATCAGGGATGCCGTGTCATTCGGACTAAAGAGGAGAAGGACGACCCAAGTTGTCATCAGCGCTCAGTTCAGAAGCCTGCGTCTCTGATGGTATGGGGTTGCATTAGTGCGTGTGGCATGGGCAGCTTACACATCTGGAAAGACACCATCAATGCTGAAAGGTATATCCAGGTTCTAGAGCAACATATGCTCCCATCCAGACGACGTCTCTTTCAGGGAAGACCTTGCATTTTCCAACATGACAATGCCAAACCACATACTGCATCAATTACAACATCATGGCTGCGTAGAAGAAGGGTCCAGGTACTGAACTGGCCAGCCTGCAGTCCAGATCTTTCACCCACAGAAAACATTTGGCGCATCATAAAACGGAAGATACGACAAAAAAGACCTAAGACAGTTGAGCAACTAGAATCCTACATTAGACAAGAATGGGTTAACATTCCTATCCCCAAACTTGAGCAACTTGTCTCCTCAGTCCCCAGACGTTTACAGACTGTTGTAAAGAGAAAAGGGGATGTCTCACAGTGGTAAACATGGCCTTGTCCCAACTTTTTTGAGATGTGTTGTTGTCATGAAATTTAAAATCACCTCATTTTTCTCTTTAAATGATACATTTTCTCAGTTTAAACATTTGATATGTCATCTATGTTCTATTCTGAATAAAATATGGAATTTTGAAACTTCCACATCATTGCATTCCGTTTTTATTTACAATTTCAAGTCAAGTCAACTTTATTGTCAAATATGCTATACGTGCTCGACATACTTTGTCCCAACTTTTTTGGAATCGGGGTTGTATATAGAGGATATCACATGGTTGCACAAAGATATGAAGTTTATCTTTGAGTGATGAACATATTTCATGAGTGAGTGAAGCGAACAAGTGATATATTTTTCAACACAAGAAGATAAACTTCATATCTTCATGCCACCGTGTAATATTCTTTATATTATATGGGCACATCCACAAAAAATACACAAGTTAATCAAAAGAATTTTAATTTTGAACCGGTTCGCCATATTGACAACGCATGTCAAGTCAGTGGGAAAACACAAGTGATATCATCTGAGTGAAATATCAGAAAATGTTATACATACAGGACACTTTTTGATGGAATAAAAACATGTATTCTATTCCCCTCTAGTGGGTTTCATTCATTTGGTTTGATAGTATGCAATATTGTTAACATATCGCTTATCTTGCATGTATTATGCCACTCTACCCAATCGAAAATGAGCGCGCAATATTGCAACAATATTAACAATCAACAGTGTAATGATATTGGGTCATTCCATGCCAAATCAACAAGAGGTTATGCTCGACCATCTCAGATTTTAATGAAATTTGGAGGGCTCAGAGATACTATTAAAAGAAGTTAATCCCCAAAACTTGAGCTTCCTATCACCAATAGTTTCAGAGATACAGGCATTTGAATTTTTTGATTTTTTTGTTTTTTGCTCAAAACATACATATTTCAAAGTGCAATATAATCTTTATTATGCAAGATAGAAACCTAAAATTTTGCACAGAGAGACTCAATGTCTTGTACTACAAGCTTCAACTTAGAATTTCAATGGTCATTGTATATTAGATGGTGATTTTAACAAGGAAATTAAAAAGACAAATTTGCATTTTTTGCATTTTTAACTCATTCTGGAAGCTTGCCTGTGGCAGTAATGCTTAAACTAAGAATGTTATTCAAATTTACACAGAAATATCTACCAATTTCAGTTTTACCAAGTCTCCACTATTCCTAGTTTGTCTGTAATAGGGTTTTGAAATTCGCCGATTTCTAAAACATGCCATTTTCAGTAGCAAGAAATCCAATGTGGGATAGCAGTTAGGAACTTGTAAATTTTTTTCAGTAATCCCCAAGACCCATATTTTATATTTCCAAATTTTTGTTCTGTGTCTCTCAAGTATTTTTAAACTACAGGGGTTTAAAAAATCCATTTTCACCAAATTCGAATTTTTGATATATTTTCATATAACTGATATTTGAGGGTTAATAAATGCTTCAATAAGGCTCAAGTAGGTTAGGAGACATGTTTCTTCCTCAATTTTAAATAAAATTTCAATTAATGCTCAGTGTTAATTATTTGTAAATTGATTTTAATCTAAGACTGTGTAACATTAGCAATCAATGACCAGCTATTGTGTACCAGTCAACAGCCAGCCTTATCAATATCAACACAGCACAATAGGTGACCTTTGATACCAGAACAGGTGGCTCATATCTTATAGTTTTAGAGTCTGTAAACTGCATACTTGTTCAGTGTGGCAGCGGGGGCGTGGTCAAGCGCCGGTCTGTGACAGGAGGGCGGAGTCAGGGAAGGTAAGTGGCAGAATCACTTCACCTGAGAGCAATTAACCTGTGTTTGTGTGTCTTCCCAGCAACCACGCTCTATATAAGGAGAGAGAGAGCAGAGGAAGTGAGCTCTCTCCCGCACCAGACGACTTGTGTGTGCTCGTGTGTGTCTGGGTGACTGAGAGTGTGTTTGACTGAAAAGTGAAACAATAAATAGTTTTTGGAACTCAGTTCTGTCCTGCCGTACTTCTGTGCTCCACCCACCTGCTCTGACCGCTACAGTGGTGCCGAAACCCGGGAACTGGAGCACAGCAGCCTCAGAGCCCCATGGAGTCCTCCCCGTTTGCTGAACTAGTCCACGCCCTTGCCACGGCCCAGCAAAGCCAGCACCAGGCACTACTCACCCTCCGAAAGGAGCAAGAAGAGCGGTTCGAGGCCCTGGTGTTGGCCCAACAAGAAGATCGACAGGCGTTCCGGCACCTCCTCGCGTCGGCGGGGTCCACCAGCGCTCCTACTGCGGGCCCGTCTCCCCTCACTGTCACCAAGATGGGCCCGCAGGATGACCCCGAGGCGTTCATCACGCTCTTTGAGCAAGTCGCCGAAGCCTCGGGGTGGCCGATGGAGCAGCGCGCGGCGCGCCTCCTCCCCCTGCTCACGGGAGAAGCACAGCTGGCCGCGCTACAGCTCCCCGCCGACCGCCGGCTGGCCTACGCGGACCTCCGCCGGGCCGTCCTCCAGCGCATGGGGCACACTCCAGAACAGCAGCGCCAGCGCTTCCGCGCGCTGCGCTTGGAGGAAGTCGGCCAGCCGTTCGCGTTTGGCCAGCAGCTCCGGGACGCCTGCTGGCGGTGGCTGAGGGCCAACAACCGCGATGCCGAAGGAATCCTCGACCAGGTGGCACTGGAACAGTTCGTCGCTCGCTTGCCAGCAGGAACTGCGGAGTGGGTCCGGTGCCACCGCCCGGCGTCGCTGGATCAGGCAGTCGAGCTGGCGGAGGACCATTTGGCGGCTGTCCCAGCGGCAGGACGGCAGAAGACATCTTCTCTTCTCTCCTCTTCTCTCTCTCTCTCTCCCCCTCCTCCTGTGTCCCGTCCTCGCCCCATTCCCCCACCGCGGAGGCGGGGGCTGGCCCCACCCCAGCCGGCCCGCCGCACCCGCGGTGCCCTCCCGTTTCTCCCTTCTGTGTCTGTCTCTCCCCCACCTCAGGTGAGTGAACCCCAGATCACCGGTGCAGAGGGAAAGCCCGGGCCGGTTGGCTGGCGCTGCGGGGAGCCGGGCCACCTTCAACAGCAGGGCGCGACAATGGAAGTAGGCACGGTGGTTCGGATCCCTGACGCGCCAGAGGCCGCCCTCGATCGGGCCGGAGCGTATCGCATACCGGTGAGTATCCAAGGGGCTACATATCAGGCGTTGGTGGATTCTGGTTGTAATCAGACCTCAATTCGCCAAAGCCTGGTTTAAAACGAGGCATTGGGGGGAGCACAAGGGGTGAGGGTGTTGTGTGGGCACGGGGATGTTCACAGCTACCCTTTGGTGTCGGTCCACATTATTTTCAGAGGGGAAAAATTTATAGTGAAGGCGGCAGTTAATCCTCGCCTTACCCACTCTTTAATTTTGGGGACTGATTGGCCGGGATTTCAGGGTTTAATGACGTGCCTAGTAGAGAGTGGGTCCTGCCATTTGACAGGGGGAGGTCCCGGTGTCGCTTTGGCGGGAGCAGCTGTCACAGAGCCGTCTACGTCATCTCCGCGTCAGAGTGAGGAGCCGCCGGCCCCTCCTCTCTCTATTGGGGAATCCCTCGTGGATTTCCCATTAGAGCAGTCGCGAGACGAGACTCTGCGGCATGCGTTTGACCAAGTGAGAGTAATCGATGGTCAAACGCTCCCGCCGAACGCCACCCTGTCCTTCCCCTACTTCGCGATTATGAAGGATAGATTATACCGAGTGACGCAGGACACTCAAACTAAAGAGCGAGTCACGCAGCTTTTGATTCCAAAGAGCCGCCGGGAATTGGTATTCCAGGCGGTGCACTTTAATCCCATGGCTGGACACTTAGGGCAGGATAAAACACTAGCCTGAATAATGGCCCGATTCTATTGGCCGGGGATTCGCGGCGATGTTCGTAGGTGGTGTACGGCATGCCGCGAATGCCAGTTAGTAAATCCAGCGGCCATTCCAAAAGCGCCTTTGCGCCCTCTACCGTTAATCGAGACCCCGTTTGAGAGAATTGGGATGGATCTCGTCGGGCCATTAGATCGGTCAGCACGAGGGTACCGCTTTATATTAGTTCTGGTGGACTATGCAACGCGATACCCGGAAGCAGTGCCTCTGCGCAATATCTCAGCACGCAGTATTGCAGAGGCACTCTTCCGTGTCATCTCCCAAGTTGGAATCCCGAAAGAGATTCTGACTGACCAAGGCACTACGTTTATGTCACGAACACTGCGCGAACTGTATGGGTTATTGGGGATTAAGCCGATCCGCACCAGCGTATATCACCCACAAACGGACGGTTTAGTGGAACGGTTCAACCGCACCCTCAAAAATATTATTAAGAAATTCGTAAGTGAGGATGCACGTAATTGGGATAAGTGGCTCGAACCCTTGCTGTTCTCAGTGCGAGAGGTCCCCCAAGCCTCCACGGGGTTCTCCCCGTTCGAATTATTATATGGGCGTAAGCCGCGCGGCATCCTGGACGTGCTGCGGGAAAATTGGGAGGAGGGACCTTCACAAAGTAAAAACGAAATTCAGTACGTTATGGACCTGCGCGCAAAACTCCACACGCTCACCCACCTAACTCAGGAGAATTTGCGGCAGGCCCAGGAACGGCAAACCCGCCTGTACAACAAGGGTACGCGCCTTAGAGAGTTCACACCGGGAGATAAAGTACTCGTACTGTTGCCCACGTCGAGCTCCAAATTGATCGCCAAGTGGCAAGGGCCCTTTGAGGTCACACGGCGAGTCGGGGACGTCGACTATGAGGTGAGGCGAACAGACAGGGGTGGGGCGCTACAGATCTACCACCTCAATCTGCTGAAACTCTGGAATGAGGAGGTCCCCGTGGCGTTGGTGTCGGTAGTTCCGGAGAAGGCGGAGCTGGGGCCGGAGGTTCAAAAAGGGACATTGGCATCACGTACCTCTCCGGTCCCCTGTGGAGACCACCTCTCCCCGACCCAACTCACGGAGGTCGCCCAGGTGCAGGCCGAGTTTTCGGATGTGTTCTCGCCCCTGCCCGGTCGCACTAACCTCATAGAACACCACATAGAGACGCCCCCGGGGGTGGTAGTGCGTAGCCGCCCTTACAGGCTACCCGAACACAAAAAAAAGGTGGTTCGGGAAGAACTTCAGGCCATGCTCGAAATGGGCATCGTCGAGGAGTCCCACAGTGACTGGAGCAGCCCGGTGGTCTTGGTTCCCAAGGCCGACGGCTCGGTCCGGTTCTGTGTGGACTATAGAAAAGTCAACGCGGTGTCTAAATTCGACGCGTACCCAATGCCTCGTATTGATGAGCTGCTCGATCGACTAGGCATGGCTCGCTTTTACTCGACACTGGATTTGACGAAGGGATATTGGCAGATCCCCTTGACTCCATTATCCCGGGAGAAAACGGCCTTTTCCACACCGTTCGGCTTACACCAATTTGTCACACTTCCGTTTGGGCTGTTTGGGGCGCCCGCTACGTTTCAGCGGCTGATGGACAGGGTCCTCCGGCCCCACGCCACCTATGCGGCCGCATATTTAGATGATATTATCATTTATAGTAATGACTGGCAGCGGCACCTGCAACACCTGAGGGCCGTCCTTAGGTCGCTGAGGCGGGCGGGACTCACTGCCAACCCAAAGAAGTGTGCAATTGGGCGGGTGGAAGTACGGTATCTGGGCTTCCACTTGGGCAACGGGCAGGTGCGTCCCCAAATTAATAAGACAGCAGCAATTGCGGCCTGCCCGAGGCCCAAGACCAAAAAGGGGGTGAGACAGTTCCTGGGGCTGGCTGGCTACTATCGTAGGTTTATACCTAATTATTCGGACGTCACCAGCCCGCTGACTGACCTCACTAAAAAGGGGGCGCCAGACCCGGTCCAGTGGACGGAGCAGTGTCAGTGGGCTTTCTCTGAGGTAAAGGCTGCACTGTGTGGGGGACCACTTTTACACTCCCCTGACTTCTCTCTCCCTTTTACGTTACAGACGGATGCATCGGACAGAGGGCTGGGGGCCATTTTGTCCCAGCAGGTGGAGGGGGAGGACCGCCCGGTCCTGTACATTAGTCGGAAGCTGTCAGTGCGTGATGGGCGCTACAGCACGATTGAGAAGGAGTGCCTGGCGATCAAGTGGGCGGTCCTCGCCCTCCGTTACTACCTGCTGGGGCGCCCTTTCACCCTCTGTTCGGACCACGCACCCCTCCAGTGGCTCCACCGCATGAAGGATGCCAACGCGCGGATCACCCGTTGGTATCTGGCACTCCAACCCTTCAACTTCAAGGTGGTCCACAGGCCGGGGGCGCAGATGGTCGTGGCGGACTTCCTCTCCCGTCAAGGGGGGGGGGAGTCGGCTGCAGGCCGGACAGGCGCCCGGCCTGAGTCGGGCGGTGGGGGTATGTGGCAGCGGGGGCGTGGTCAAGCGCCGGTCTGTGACAGGAGGGCGGAGTCAGGGAAGGTAAGTGGCAGAATCACTTCACCTGAGAGCAATTAACCTGTGTTTGTGTGTCTTCCCAGCAACCACGCCCTATATAAGGAGAGAGAGAGCAGAGGAAGTGAGCTCTCTCCCGCACCAGACGACTTGTGTGTGCTCGTGTGTGTCTGGGTGACTGAGAGTGTGTTTGACTGAAAAGTGAAACAATAAATAGTTTTTGGAACTCAGTTCTGTCCTGCCGTACTTCTGTGCTCCACCCACCTGCTCTGACCGCTACATTCAGATAACATTATATTGCTTGGATTATATTAAATACATTGTAATACAGAGCACTGAGAAAATTTACCAATGTTATTAACTGAATGTGTTTCTTTGCAAGGATTGGATATTTTGAATAGTTGACTAGGGAATTTAATTGTAGTTGCTTTCTATTTGAGATCAGTAGAAATGAGTTTGTTCTTAGACATCTAGAAATGGCTGAACTTCCTCCCTGTTCTATAGGAATTGGACTAAAGAAAGATTCTGACTGCCATAAACTAACATACAACAGAAATTGTAAGTTAAGTGATTTATATGAAAAATGACTGACTTCTTTAGTTTTTATATATATATTAACTGAAAAATGTGAAATGTTCATATATTATTTAGCTTATTTCAAAATGATAATATTTTTAAAACCATATTTCTGTGACATGAACACAAGTAAAATGTTTCCTTATCTATACAAATCATTTAGTTGTATTTATCAGTCCTTAATCATCAATAAAATGGAAATATCAAAAATTCGAATTTGGAAAAAATTGATTTTTTTAAACACCTGTAGCTCAGAAATACTTGAGAGACACAAAACAAAAACTTGGAAATATAAAATATGGGTCTAGGAGATTACTGAAAAAAATTTACAAGTTCCTAACTGCTATCCCACATTGGAATCCATGCTACTGAAAATGGCATGTTTTAGAAATCAGCGAATTTCAAAACCCTATTACAGACAAACTAGGAATAGTGGAGACTTGGTAAAACTGAAATTGGTAGATATTTCTGTGTAGATTTGAATAACATTCTTAGTTTAAGCATTACTGCCACAGGCAAGCTTCCAGAATGAATTAAAAATGCAAAAAATGCAAATTTGTCTTTTTAATTTCCTTGTTAAAATCACCATCTAATATACAATGACCATTGAAATTCTAAGTTGAAGCTTGTAGTACAAGACATTGAGTCTCTCTGTGCAAAATTTTAGGTTTCTATCTTCCATAATAAAGATTATATTACACTTTGAAATATGTATGTTTTGAGCAAAATGCAAAAAAATCGAAAAATTCAAATGCCTGTATCTCTGAAACCGTTGGAGATAGGAAGCTCAAATTTTGGGGATTAACTTCTTTTAATAGTATCTCTGAGCCTTCCAAATTTCATTGAAATCTGAGATGGTCGAGCATAAATTTGTCAGATATTTGTTGATTTGGCATGGAATGACCCTACTGCATGTTTGTCAAGCCAACATGATGTCACACATCGGAGCTCATGCAAATATCAAATGATGAAACATTTCTGCTGTGCATGCATAGAACCATTTCTTTGTCCTCTGGGAAAGGGAAAGGATGAGGCTAATCCAGTGTTACTGCTAGGATTACAGCTATCCTATAATTAAGCAAATAAATAAATAAACTGAAAATTGAAACTAATGACGTGCTGAACACCCGAAAGGCGACCAGAACTTCATTATATATTCTTCATGCATGTTTACAAGAGAAAAACATACGAACAGACATTGAAAAACTGGAAAAGAGACACATCAGAGACGTAAAACTTCCACGCTAGCGAGCGACTGCGACAATTTGTAAACGAACATGGCCTCCAGATTTGCATCATTAAAAACAGAAATTTTTGAGGGAATTTTGGCTGCCAGTTAGTGCCGTTGTGTGTAGTTGTCGATGTTGACGGGCAGCGTGGTGGTGTAGTGGTGAGCACTGTCGCCTCACAGCAAGAAGGTTCTGGGTTCGAGCCCAGCAGCCAATGGGGGCCCTTCTGTGTGGAGTTTGCACGTTCTTCCCGTGTCTGCGTGGGTTTCCTCCAGGTGCTCCAGTTTCCCCCACAGTTCAAAGACATGTAGTTCGGTTAACATGAGGCAGCCTTGGGCTGAGGTGCTCGTGAGCGAGGCACCTAACCCCCAACTGCTCCCCGGGCGCTGTAGCATGGCTGCCGACTGCTCTGAGTATGTGTGTGTGCTCATTGCTCACTTGTGTGTGTGCATGTATGTGTTCACTGCTTCAGATGGGTTAAATGCAGAGGATGAATTTCACTGTGCTTGAGTGTGCATGTGAGAAAAAAAAAAAGGCTTCTTCTTGATTTAAAAAGTAATGAATTAAATTACTTCAGTATGAGTGAAAAATACTGTGGCGAACGTGCGTGGAAAAAAAAGTCTGGAGACAGAAATCTTAGTTTCTCGTTGTTAGCCTGTGCTACTAGATCTCAATAGCACTGGCTTGACTGCACTAGTGTTGGCCTTCACTAACACTACTGCTGAATGCTACACTTGCTGGATGTTGATGAATGCTACACCAGCTGGAAGGTGACTGCACTGCCACGCTAACAGCACTGAGTCGCTGGTAAGCTAGCATTGGCATTCGAGAATGC
>NC_083573.1:40215841-40345841 GCF_027579695.1 Neoarius graeffei | reverse complement strand
GATACAGTAAGTGAGCTAAATTTTAACAGTGCAAACAATGCCACAAAAAGAAAAGATTCATGCCGTTGTCATGATTCGTTGTCATGCCGACCGAGGCTGTTGTGTTTCCCGCTTGTGGTCTCGTCACTCGTCACTTCCGGAAGTAGCTCGATAGGGTATACATGCACAAAGTAGCTCGGCAGAAATCGCATAATCTAGGTCGTGTAGCTCGATTCCGAGAAATCAAGTTCGGTTCAATTTCAGCCGAATTAAGGTGTATACATGGCATTTTGAACTTCGATTTCAGTCGAGCAACGGCAGAAATTCGATTCTCTCTATGTGCATGTAAACGTAGTGAGTGTATCTGAACAAGGTAATTGAAAACATTAAAGCTGATGGCTTACACAAGAAGACTTTTATTTGACTACGCGAAGATCAAATACGTTGAACTTTGGCTATAGGTCCGGCATCAATAGCTCATTCTTTGTTCTTCTGTAGCACTGATGCAACGGCGTCTCTCTCTGGCGGTGGATTCCACGCGTGAAAGAGACGCCGTTGCATCGGTGCTACAGAAGAACAAAGAAGGAGCTATTGATGCCGGACCTATAGCCAAAGTTCAATGTATTTGATCTTCACATAGTTGTAATAATAACTGAACCGGTTAGTTACTGCAACCCACGCAGTATTTCAAAGAAAAAAGGCGACCGAATCCCTTTTCCCTTTCTCAACGTCGACGAACTATAAACAAGATTCCTTCCAGATCATCGGACGACCAAAGGGACACCAAAGATCTTCAGCTGACGAGCTGTAAAAGTGAAAGGAACAGAACTGTTTTCTACCTGGACCTACGCGCTGCGCTGTCTTCGGATAACAGACGGCGCACTTTCAGTCACCAAACAAGAGCGATCTCAAGTAAGGCTGGCATCTGGGCAATTGTTAGTCTTAGTTGTGGCTAGTTAATGTGAAGAGTGTTGTTTATTTGAATTAATTTATGGTTTAAAATGTACGCATTTTGATTCACATGAAAGTCGGTCTTAGACCGCGTGTTGTTTGATTTACTTTGTTTACTATCTGTATTTAGTTAGACCGTGCATGCGCTCGCTCTCTCACTCTCTTTTTAACTCCCTCCGTCGCACTACACCCCTCAACATTGGGATTTCAGGAGTAGCTAAGGGTTGGGTAGAAGTTGGGTTTAAGGCCTAGCCAAGACTAGTTTTTAAACTACAGATCCTTTGCCTCTCCCTCCCTCGTGAGCTCCCCTTGTTGACCATCCAAGGCTCGCGCATTCCATGCACACACACACACCTACTCATACACACACTCACACAAACACGTGATTTCCCTCTCACATTTTAACATCCACTCGCCCCTACACTGTAACACTTGCATACAGCTTATTACTTCTGATCACCATTATTGCCTTAGTTATCATATACACTACTGATTCTTATTTGTATACATTGTATCACCATTTATATGGAATTATTCCTTGGCTGCTATTGTTGCTATATCTGATCAGTATTAGTTTGATAATTCATGTCAGCCATTTCAATAAATGGCATCTTTGGAATAAACTGTGTCCTGTCTATTGCTACAACATTCACTGAGTGCCAACCTCTGCCAAACAAGTATTCTAATTGCCTTCGCCCATTTGGTTGTTATATGAAATGTTATAGATCTAGAGTAAACGTATTACATTAGAGCTACAATACTCAATAAACTATAGCAACATCACCACTAAGTTATTCCATTGATTTTAATAGTTTAGCTATAAACTATTAGACACTTGAATTAATGATTAATGAATTTATGAGACTGATCCCTTTTTACATGAGACTGATTTGATAAGCCTATTGCACCTACACTAAACTGACATTGATGAGCATTGCAGGATGCTCAGAAAGTAGAATCAAGTTCAACCCGAACCAAAGCTCTACTCCTATGTCACTAGCGTAACACTAGCAGCGTAAACCAAAGCAAACAATGGAAAATCTGCCACTTTTGCTGGTACTACCACTGGTCAGTGTGATCCCTGACGGACTTTAGATTATTCGCTTTTTCATGTTCCCTTCCATCCACAATCACTACACTGCAAAAAATAAAAATCTTAGGAAGTTTATTTGTCTATTTTCAAGTCAAAACATCTAGCCACCCTTATTATAAGACATAATTGCCCAACAAGCAAAACCTCATTTAGCTAGAAAGGCTAGTTTTTAGACAGTCCATCTTGAAAATCTTGTATAGACAAAATGTCTTGAAAAAGTCTTATTTGGAGCACCTTTGAAAATAAAAGTTTTTTTTAAAACAAGTAAGTACATTTTGGACATTTGTCAAATGCAGTTCATCTTGTTTCAAGAAAAAAAAAAGTATGCTTGTTTTGGGAATAAATGAACTTTACTGAAATCTTTGAATCTTTCATTACAATTCAACTCCACCTTACATATCCTAAGTTTACTGCGACTGTTTTCTCAGTCATTCAGAGTGAGCTCCTTCTAGATGCTGTACATACTCTAGACCAGACAAGTTCCTTCAAAAAGGCTATGAGTGAGTGGAGGGCGTTTTAGTGAGGTCTTTTTGGAATGCAGTGAGTTAAGTTCAGTGGTTTTGTTTGTTTGGGGTTTTTTTGTGCCTGATCTTGTAAACCCCTCGTACACATGAATAGTCAGTGCCCCCAAAATGCACTGTTGCTTTGGTGTTGTGTAAGCACTGTAAAGGCCAATTTATGCTGACAACGCAGTCCTCGCAGATGGCGTCGCAGATGGCGTCTGCGTAGCCCCCCCCGCAGACGCTCTGCGCGCACCTCCCAAAAATTGTGACCACCGCAGAAGCCTCGCAGACAAGAGGGCTCTGATTGGTCCACTCTACATCCGCTGTACACGCACTTCCGCTTCCCTACTTTCCCGGTTTTTGTTTTCACGACCGCCATTTTTAAAAACACGAGCGAAGATGGAGCAGCACGAACAGCGGTTGATCGAGGAAGTGAGGAAGTACGTACATCTATACGACTCCAGTTCTAGTCATTATAAGTAACCGGAGGATGAACACTCCACTAACCACACCCACCAACTACTCCTAGCGATTTCGCAACTTCGCGCCCCCTTGCGTTGTGGTGGTGAATAACATCGCGCACGCTTATTACTCCCCGCTCAACGATAAATTACAACTGTCTGCGAAAAGCTATCTGCGAAAGCCTTGTCGCAAGAGCATGCAGAGGCCCTAAGTCAAAATGCGTAGACTTTTTTATTTATTTATTTTTTTGGTGCCTGAGGTCCTGGGGAAGTTGAATCTTAAGAGATGTTTTAATGTTTGAATGTTGAAATGGGGGAAAAAAAAAAAAAATTGTTGCAATGCTACACGTGTCGTCAACTTGATTCAAGATAGTCTCTGGTCTCATATCTAGAGTATTTTACTAATTACAGGTCACAAAAGGAGAATCTTTTAAGCTAGCAATGCTTAGTTGTAGAATTTAACAATCCTAATATTAGTATATTTATCTTAAATTCAGTTTTTACTGCTAAGACTTTGTCATGAATTTAAGTGAAATACCCTTAAAATGAAATAAATAAAAATGACTTGAATGGCTAAATGTAAGAAGTACGATCTTGTTATAAGAACTATTTTGATTATTTTGAGTTAATCAGATCTCGCATAATAAGTTTCCCAATCTTATTTTGGAATTATTTCATCTAAAAACAGGTTAGATTTTTCATCTTACTTTAAGAAATCTTACCAAGTCAAGTTTGACTAGTTCCATTGGCAGATTTTTTTCACCTGATTCAAGCAAATATGCTTTGTTTTAATCTTTTATTTCTTATTTTTGAAAGGCCATTTTTTGCAGTGTATGGATTGTTTTGCCATATAAACATACAGTGAAGAGAATGCAAGAAATGAGCCATGGGTCCCACGCCATGAGCATGTATATTCATGCATTATCATGCCTATCCTATAAAAAAAAAAAAAAACACCACACATCTACTGGAATTGACGTAGAGACCATGGACAGAAAAAAAAAGCATACAAAAAACAAACAATGAACACTCAACTAATATCCTCAAGTGCAATTATGCATGTATCAGCATGCTGCCTGGTGAAGCCGACTTTCACTTTAGTACATCTTGGCATCTAACAGTTTCTGTGCACTGCAAATGCACTCACTTATTATACAGAACTGCTCCAATTCCCTTTGCACTACTATGTTGCATGCATAGTGTATTATGCTGCAGTGCATAAAATAAAGCAGAATGTAAAAATGATTGGGTAAAGACTGTACTTAAAAAAAGCAATACATGAGAATGTATTTCAAAGTTGAATCAGTAAATTAAATAAAAGCTGCATCACAAGTCATGTCACTTGCTGCATTAATTAGTCAGATATGGCATGATATGTAGGGCTTTTTTTTTATATCAACCAATTTATAGGTTCTGTTAACGGTGGCAGACAAACCCTCATCCAGCATCAGCAAAACATTTTTCATGTTTTAACTTGTCTCTTCATAGAACACCAATTTTTGTTGAATCTTTAAAAGCTTAAAGCATATACGCAGAGCCATGGCCTCACTTTCGTTTATAAATGCCTTGAGACCTCAAGAATGGCACAGGAATAGTTTTAAGCGTGAACAATAAATCTAATATAGTAATTTTTACGATTAAAGTGATTTATATAGGTAGCGGTCTGAGTGAATGACCTTGATGTCCGTAACGTCACAGCAGGAAGTCTATCGGTCTCATTGCCATTTCTGCTATACTAAAACACAGAGCTGACTGCAACTCCGATCCTCCATTTTGAGCTAATTTATCGCCATGCCACGTAGATGTGCTGTTGGACGGTACAGCAACACCACAGAAGGTGGATTTACATTGCATTCATGGCCCAAGAATGTTCAAACTGCAAAGATTTGGACGTGTTTTGCGAGAAGTTCACGGGCACATTGGGCAGCTATGAAGTGGTCTCTCCTCTGCACATTTTACTGAAGACTCGTACAAGATCTGTTGAGGAGCGTTGGCTATAAGCCCGTATTGAAAGAGGGTGCAGTACCAACAATTAAAGGAAAAGGAAACTACAAGAAAAGGAAAGCATTTATTTTATTTATTTATTTTAAAAGGAAAGTGAGTTCAGTTGCACCAGTCCTCCCGGGGTGTGAGCCGAGGGTTGTTGGTAAAACCCGGGACGGAACGGGACATATCGCTCAGGCAGTGACCTCCCTGCGGTTGTTGCTAAAACCAGTGGCATCCCGTTCCGTCCCAGGTTTTAGTAATTGCCTGAGCCCAGCAGTAATGGTGGAATACACAGTATGAAGAAAAGTGAATGAGTGGAGCAGCCGTCTTATTTCTACACTGGATATTGCTGCCATCTCGCCCTTACGTGGAAGAAGCGAATGAACGGAGAACTGAACAAACAACTGAAAGTCAGATTGTTTCAAAAACAAATCGCCCACAAGATCAGCCTTCCAGAAGCGAGAACACAGACGGGTAAGCTCCGACTCTCATTTGGATTAAAAAACCCCCGTTTACCTGCATTTAAATTAATACATGTAACTTGTATTGTGTGTTTAAGTTAGCGGTATAAGATTATTTAATTTGCTTCAGAATGTGATTGTCTCAGTTCATCTGATTATTTAATTAGCCTTTTACGTTTTATCAGTGAAAATGCATGCATGTACATGTATGTTGCATAAGTTATAACACCTATCCTGTTTTAATGAGAGTCAACCCACAATCAGTGAAGTCAAATCAGTCTTAGTTGAGCAAGTCGGTGATGGTATTTCTTACTTTCACCATCAATTTTTATTGATATGACTTTGGTCTATAGCTGTCAAAGGCCTCGGCCTTAAAACCGGTTACTGCTGTGACGTCACACACTCAGGGCTGGCTGGCTCAGCGGGGCAGCTCCAATGCCAACTTTGCGGTCGATTTTAACTCTCAAAAAATATATATTTCTTATTCCCATTTACGCAGCATACAAGAGTCAAGGATGGAGATACTATCCACTCAGAAATGTATTTAAAAATAAAGGCTCTGCGTATCTCCTTTAAGCTTGATAAGCTAAATAATGCATTTTCCCATCCCAAACAGCTTCTTTCAAACAGGAAGAAACAATCACAGGGAACCGCGTGCACACATGCACACAGGTGCTTGAAAGTTTGTGAACTCTTTAGAATTTTCTATATTTCTGCATAAATATGACCTAAAACATCATCAGATTTTCACACAAGTCCTAAAAGTAGATAAAAAAAAACCAGTTAAAAAATTAAGACAAAAATATTATACTTGGTCATTTATTTATTGAGGAAAATGATCCAATATTACAACCCCGATTCCAAAAAAGTTGGGACAAAGTACAAATTGTAAATAAAAACGGAATGCAATGATGTGGAAGTTTCAAAATTCCATATTTTATTCAGAATAGAACATAGGTGACATATCAAATGTTTAAACTGAGAAAATGTATCATTTAAAGAGAAAAATTAGGTGATTTTAAATTTCATGACAACAACACATCTCAAAAAAGTTGGGACAAGGCCATGTTTACCACTGTGAGACATCCCCTTTTCTCTTTACAACAGTCTGTAAACGTCTGGGGACTGAGGAGACAAGTTGCTCAAGTTTAGGGATAGGAATGGTAACCCATTCTCGTCTAATGTAGGATTCTAGTTGCTCAACTATCTTAGGTCTTTTTTGTCGTATCTTCCGTTTTATGATGTGCCAAATGTTTCCTATGGGTGAAAGATGTGGACTGCAGACTGGCCAGTTCAGTACCCGGACCCTTCTTCTACGCAGCCATGATGCTGTAATTGATGCAGTATGTGGTTTGGCATTGTCATGTTGGAAAATGCAAGGTCTTCCCTGAAAGAGACGTCGTCTGGATGGGAGCATATGTTGCTCTAGAACCTGGATATACCTTTCAGCATTGATGGTGTCTTTCCAGATGTGTAAGCTGCCCATGCCACACGCACTAATGCAACCCCATACCATCAGAGATGCAGGCTTCTGAACTGAGCGCCAATAACAACTTGGGTTGTCCTTCTCCTCTTTAGTCCGAATGACACGGCGTCCCTGATTTCCATAAAGAACTTCAAATTTTGATTCGTCTGACCACAGAACAGTTTTCCACTTTGCCACAGTCCATTTTAAATGAGCCTTGGCCCAGAGAAGACGTCTGCGCTTCTGGATCATGTTTAGATACGGCTGCTTCTTTGAACTATAGGAGTTTTAGCTGGCAACGGTGGATGGCACGGTGAATTGTGTTCACAGATAATGTTCTCTGGAAATATTCCTGAGCTCATTTTGTGATTTCCAATACAGAAGCATGCCTGTATGTGATGCAATGCCGTCTAAGGGCCCGAAGATCACGGGCACCCAGTATGGTTTTCCGGCCTTGACCCTTACGCACAGAGATTCTTCCAGATTCTCTGAATCTTTTGATGATATTATGCACTGTAGATGATGATATATTCAAACTCTTTGCAATTTTACACTGTTGAACTCCTTTCTGATATTGTCTATTTGTCAGCGCAGAATTAGGGGGATTGGTGATCCTCTTCCCATCTTTACTTCTGAGAGCCGCTGCCACTCCAAGATGCTCTTTTTATACCCAGTCATGTTAATGACCTATTGCCAATTGACCTAATGAGTTGCAATTTGGTCCTCCAGCTGTTCCTTTTTTGTACCTTTAACTTTTCCAGCCTCTTATTGCCCCTGTCCCAACTTTTTTGAGATGTGTTGCTGTCATGAAATTTCAAATGAGCCAATATTTGGCATGAAATTTCAAAATGTCTCACTTTCGACATTTGATATGTTGTCTATGTTCTATTGTGAATACAATATCAGTTTTTGAGATTTGTAAATTATTGCATTCCATTTTTATTTACAATTTGTACTTTGTCCCAACTTTTTTGGAATCGGGGTTGTACATATCTGTGAGTGGCAAAAGTATGTGAACCTCTAGGATTAGCAGTTAATTTGAAGGTGAAATTAGAGTCAGGTGTTTTCAATCAATAGGATGACAATCAGGTGTGAGTGGGCACCCTATTTTATTTAAAGAACAGGGATCTATGAAAGTCTGATCTTCACAACACGTTTGTGGAAGTGTATCATGGCACGAACAAAGGAGATTTCTGAGGACCTCAGAAAAAGCGTTGTTGATGCTCATCAGGCTGGAAAAGGTTACAAAACCATCTCTAAAGAGTTTGGACTCCACCAATCCACAGTCAGACAGATTGTGTACAAATGGAGGAAATTCAAGACCATTGTTACCCTCCCCAGGAGTGGTCGACCAACAAAGATCACTCCAAGAGCAAGGCGTGTAATAGTCGGCGAGGTCACAAAGGACACAGGGTAACTTCTAAGCAACTGAAGGCCTCTCTCACATTGGCTAATATTAATGTTCAAGAGTCCACCATCAGGATAACACTGAACAACAACGGTGTGCATGGCAGGGTTGCAAGGAGAAAGCCACTGCTCTCCAAAAAGAACATTGCTGTTCATCTGCAGTTTGGTAAAGACCACGTGGACCAGCCAGAAGGCTACTGGAAAAATGTTTTGTGGACGTACGAGACCAAAATAGAACTTTTTGGTTTAAATGAGAAGTGTTATGTCTGGACAAAGGAAAATACTGCATTCCAGCATAAGAACCTTATCCCATCTGTGAAACATGGTGGTGGTAGTATCATGGTTTGGGCCTGTTTTGCTGCATCTGGGCCAGGACGGCTTGCCATCATTGATGGAACAATGAATTCTGAATTATACCAGCGAATTCTAAAGGAAAATGTCAGGACATCTGTCCATGAACTGAATCTCAAAATAAGGTGGGTCATGCAGCACGACGACCCTAAGCACACAAGTCGTTCTACCAAAGAATGGTTAAAGAAGAATAAAGTTAAATGTTTTGGAATGGCCAAGTCAAAGTCCTGACCTTAATCCAATCGAAATGTTGTGGAAGGACCTGAAGCGAGCAGCTCATGTGAGGAAACCCACCAACATCCCAGAGTTGAAGCTGTTCTGTACGGAGGAATGGGCTAAAATTCCTCCAAGCCGGTGTGCAGGACTGATCAACAGTTACCGGAAACGTTTAGTTGCAGTTATTGTTGCACAAGGGGGTCACACCAGATACTGAAAGCAAAGGGTCACATACTTTTGCCACTCACAGATTTGTAATATTGGATCATTTTCCTCAATAAATAAATGACCAAGTATAATATTTTTGTCCCATTTGTTTATCTGGGTTCACTTTATCTACTTTTAGGACTTGTGTGAAAATCTGATGATGTTTTAGGTCATATTTATGCAGAAATACAGGAAATTCTAAAGGGTTCACAAACATACACACACACACACACACGTGTGTGTGTGTGTGTGTGTGTGTGTGTGTGTGTATATATATATTTTATTTAGATGGATAAACAAAGAGACAAAGCTTTATGATAATATTTCCTCTTTGTGATCCCAAATGAGTTGACCTACTGCTTATTTTTGTACCATCATTAGTGAAGCTTCTGTATTGTGGAATATCCATCCATCCATTTTCTGCTGCTTATTCCAGGTCCGACTCACTTGGGCAGCAGTTCCAGCAGAGATGCCCAGACCTCCCTCTCCCCAGCCACCTTCTCCAGTTCTTCTATGGGTCCACCGAGGCATTCCCCCAAGCAAGCTGAGAGATATAATCTCTCCAGCATGTCCAGGGTCCCCCCAGGGGTCTCCTCCCAGTTGGCCATGCCCAAACACCTCACCTAGGACGTGTCCTGGAGGCATCCTTGACAGATGTCTGAACCACTTCAGCTGGCTCTTTTCAATGTAGAGAAGCAGCGGTTCTACTCTGAGTCTCACCCGAATGTCCGAGCTCCTCACCCTGACTCTAAGGGCGAGCCCAGACACACGTTAAAGAAAGCTCATTTCCACCACTTTTATCCGCAATCTTCTTTTGGCCACTACCCACAGCTCATGGCCATTGGTGAGAGCAAGAACATAGATTGACCAGTAAATCAATAGCTTTGCCTTTTGGTTCGGCTCTCTCTTGACCACGACACGACTAGTATAGCGTCATATCACTGCAGAAGCTGCATCGATTTGTCAATCAGTCAGTCAGTCAGTCAATCTCCTGTTCCATTCTTCCCTCACTCGTGAATGAGACCCTGAGATACTTGAACCCCTCCACTTGAGGTGAAGACTCATCACCATCCTGGAGTGGGAAAACCACCCTTTTCTGGCTAAGAACCATGGCCTCAAAATTGGAGGTGCTGATTCTCATCCCAGCTGCCTCATACTCAGCTGCAAACCACCCCAGTGCAAGCTGGAGGTCATGGCTCAACGAAGCCAAAAGGACCACACCATCTGCAAAAAGCAATGATGCAATCCTGAGTCCACTGAACCGGACACCCTCTGCCCCTTGGCTATGCCTAGAAATTCTGTCCATAAAAGTTACGAACAGAATCGGTGACAAAGGGAAGTTTTGTCAGAGACCAATCTGGGGGTCTTCAGCTTTTATGTGAGGTTGAGAAATACTTTCTAGATATAGCTGGGCTCACCAACACACAGAACAGGTTCTGGAATCCCCTGGAGAGAGTCTGGACTCTATTATGGAATATGTATATGCTGATAAAAATAAGCCCAAGCCATTTATTCACACTGAATGCTTTTTATCATACAGGGTTCCTACAGATATTTTATGTTGAATTTACTACCTTTTTACTACCTTCACAATTTTTTTTACTACCACAGCGACAATTTGGATTTGGACATTTTCTCACAATTTAACAAGGTAATGTTTGAGTGTATGTGTTAGTCCAAGTGAATGTGCTACATACAAGTTAGTGACAACTCTACCCAAAGAGTTGGATTGATGAGACAAGATAGAAAGAAAATCTGAACGTACCGGTAGTGTAACTCTTTCCCTTTGGACGCATAATAGAACCTCCCATTGCTAGAGCTACACATGGAGTAATGCATATTTGCATAAAAGAAAACAAACTTCCACATACAAGTTATAATTTTATTGAACTGTGAAACTGTGGCCCATAACCTCTTAACAGGTACACAGATTTGCACTAAACCTTGTGTGTCAACACTTCACATTAGGTACAAGATCTGATTACATTTTGTCGGCCAACACTTTCAAGATGGCCAACATTTTGTTTGTGGAATAATCTTTTGAACAGGTGAACAGATTTGCACAAAAAATCTTATGTGCTTAGGTACATCAACTCATTACATTTAGATCAGGTCAAATGGCAAACACGAACCCACACACACACACCCACACACACACACAAAGCGCACACACACATGGGTGCACACACACATGACAAA
This sequence comes from Neoarius graeffei, assembly GCF_027579695.1. Lineage (NCBI taxonomy): Eukaryota > Metazoa > Chordata > Actinopteri > Siluriformes > Ariidae > Neoarius > Neoarius graeffei. Next base: position 40,334,562 of record NC_083573.1, on the reverse strand, counting down.
GACAAAAAAGACACACCCTAAAGATATAAAACACACATAACCCAAGCCCTATTTTGGCAGTCTCTCAACACATTGCCAAGTTTGCTTAAGATAGTCATTTGCACCAGTCCTGTAGTCGTGAAGGCCCGTGGGCAGAGTCAACACCTTCCTCCCAGAGATCAGTGTTTTAGAGGGTTAATCTTAATCATTTCAACAGTTCAACAGATTTGCTCATCACATTTTGGATGCCTCAAATGGCGCGCGCACAACGCACCAGGCGTGCACGCGCACACAACGCACCAGGCGCACACACACACACCGCGCCAGGCGCGCGCGCACACCGCACCAGGCGCGCGCGCACACAACGCATTACATGTGCCTCAGTTGTTTGACCTTTTCTTCGATCAACTTTTCAATGAACGCCTCTCGCCGATTGCCATCTACCGCCTTTAGCCAGTCTTTAAAATCAGGTTCCTCCAGCCAGAGGTCTGAAAATTTGCATTTCCCCATTGTTTAATTCTCGTGCAGATGTCGCCAGTCGGGTCAACAGATAGATTCGACTAGAGCCGTATAAACAAAGTCAGTCTCGTACTAAACAATCTCTGGTATAAATTTATACTGGATTCGACCGTTATTGGAATTCAATGCGCATGCGCCACCAACTCCTCACTGCGGTCCTCCTCGATACATAAAAATAAATTCGCCCAAATGTAGTAATTTGTGGATATTATGGCATGCAGGTTAATTAAACGAATTAGAAAACACATAGGCCCAGTTGGATGGGGGTCAAAAAAATTTACTACCACGTCAGATTACGTTTACTACCTTTTACTACTTTTTACTGGCCATAATTTAGCCTATTTTAATTAACTACCTTTTACTACCTTTTAAAACCCCGCGGGAACCCTGTCATAGTCATTGCCTCTATTTATTCTGAAATTATAACTCCGATCATGTGTAACAAATACTTAAGTAATTTATTCACTAGATACTCTACTTTCCTCATCTTACTTTGATAAGTATTTGTAATAAAAAAAAAAGCAATATTATTTACTTAGGTCTGTATTAGCTATGGTAGTATAATTACACATCTGGGGCAAGTGCGTCAATAGGTAGTAAATTATTAGCTTAACCTTCTTATCACCCTACTTGTACAATCTTATTCCCAGAAATCAATATCGTGGTTACAAAATTCTAAAAGGCTGTCTCTGTTGATTACAAACATCCATCCAGGGCATGGTCCGAAGAAACTGTTCTCAAATAATTCAGGATTTTGAGCAGAATTATATTGTTTATTTATCATAATTGTGTAATACATATACTATTAACACCTGTGCTCTCTCACACACACTTCTTATCTGTCCACAGGCTGTTGTTCCAGAACTGTACAGGTCTTTTGGAGAGGTTTTTGGCAGACTCTAATGTGGTCTTCCTGATTTTGAGACACTTTATTACAGCATTTTTCCGGTTACTGGAATCGGCACTGGAACTTGTTTCCTTGACGATACAAGTCTTTTGTTGTGTAAGCGCATATCTAATGCTACCATGATAAAAAAAAAAAATTTAAATTAAATAAAAAAAAAAAAAATCCCCCCCACACATACACAAGAGTGCTCTGGGAGCACAATATACCCCGCTGGCAGCTCTGCCATAACTCTGGTAAAATGTGACTGAATTGAACAAAATTGTAATATGCGTATTACCAACATATAACAAAGAATCCTGCCAAGTTTCGTGAAATTCCTCAAAAAATTGTGAGAGGACTTGATTTCAGAAGGTGAGTACCCTTTCTGGGACAGACATCACCATGACATAATCCCCCTTTGGGGCTTTCGGCCAGCGGGGGATTAAAAAAAAAAAAAAAAACTTGCCAAATTACATGAAATTCCTCCAAAAATTGTGAGAGGAGTTGATTTCAGAAGGAAAACACAGCTTCAGGAAATTGTAAAAGTGCAAGGTTATTTATTAATCAAGGGCCACAACTCTGGTAAAATGCGACCGAATTGAACAAAATAATGTGTATCATCAACATATAACAAAGCCTTTTGCCAAGTTTGGTGAAATTCCTCCACAAATTGTGAGAGGAGTTGATTTCAGAAGGAAAACACACTCTCATGAAATTGTCAAAGTATAATTTTGTTAATCAAGGGCTGTAACTCTGGTAAAGTATGACCAAATTTAACGAAATTATAATATGTGTATTACCAATATATAACAACGTACGGAAGCCGCGAGAGGCCCTTCATATAATCCTTTTTTTTATTCACCTTGTTATCCCGAGATAACGACATAATTAATTCAGGATGTCGAGAAAACAACACAACTAATTCGAGATCTCGAGAAAACAAAACAATTATTTCATGATCTCGAGTAAACAGCTGAGAAATGGTTCATTCAGGTGCGCCAAGAGACTTGTGATATGCTGACTTTGGGGCTATTTCTCATTCTGTATAGACGCAACTTTGGTCATTAGAATGTCTGGAATAATCGATCACCTAATAAGGCAATATTTTGATCAGGGGTTGACACAGGGAGAGACTGCATTAGGTGATCGATTATTCCAGACATTCTAATGACCAAAGTTGCGTCTATACAGAATGAGAAATAGCCCCAAAGTCAGCATATCACAAGTCTCTTGGCGCACCTGAATGAACCATTTCTCAGCTGTTTACTCGAGATCATGAAATAATTGTTTTGTTTTCTCGAGATCTCGAATTAGTTGTGTTGTTTTCTCGACATCCTGAATTAATTATGTCGTTATCTCGGGATAACAAGGTGAATAAAAAAAGATTATATGAAGGGCCTCTCGCGGCTTCCGTAACAATGCCTTTTGTTAAGTTTCGTGAAATTCCTCCAAAAATTATAAGAGGAGCTGATTTCAGAAGGTGAGCACCCTTTCCTGGGACAGAGGGAAAGACGGACGGAAATCGCCACGACAATCCTCCTTCGGGCCTTTCGGCCAGCGGGGGATAACAAAATGCAAATGTATGTAAATTTACACATCACAGGAGCATGACTTAGACCCGAGAGTTTTTCTGAACTTAAGAGATTATGTCCGCCAATTTTTTTTGTATGCGCAAATACTTGTATCTATAAATCTGTTCATATCCAGCTTTATTTATCAGGACTGTGAAATAGAAATGACAAAATCCGAGGAAACAATTTTAGCAGGGGGTCTGGGGGGCCGCAGGGCCCCAGAAGCTGAACAGATTTGGTGTATATTGATAGATTTGAAGCATCTCCTGAAAGCAAATATTTTCTCAACCATGCCATTTAATTTGAACTGTTATTATTATGTTGAAATAATACAATTTGAACTGATTTACCTTTTAACTGATAAGGGTTCACTTGAAGAATGAAAATATATCAATAACATACCTCATATTGTAAATTCACTCATATTCTTGTGTCGATTTGTATCAATTCATTGGGTCCCATAATGTCTTTTCCAGGGGGGAAATTCTAGACTGACTATTAAATAATAGTCACTAATGTTCTTGTTTTTGAACTGATTCAATACCAAAATGTCTTTCTTGTTCATGTTAGACAGATTCTAGTCAAAAACTATATACAAGTCAATATTTATATTTATTTCCTTTTCTTTGTTAGCAGTTTCTTCAGCTTAGAAAGCCTACTCTTTTCTTTCTGACTTTCTATATGGCTTTTCCTTGCTCTTTTGGTCTTTCTTTCATTACAGATTCATGATAACAATGAACATTATGAACAATAACATAAGTTAAAGCTACATAAATAATAAATGTGAACAAGATGGTCTACCTGGTAATCTATAGTTCAACAGCTTCAATTTCACCAATTCCGCATGTTTTTTTCCTTTAACATGGTCAACCAAACGTGTTCTTCCACCAGAACCGTACTTCACATCCTGATGGCACAAGATGCGGTAAGCTTTCCCCAGTTCTTTTATCTTCCGTATGTGCTCATGGAGATATTCACTACCGGCTTTAAACTCCAGCCATCGCCAATTCCATGGATTTTTGATGCCGTTTTCCTTGTCAATGTTTTTGACATTGTCGGTCTCACCGTCCTCCCTCTGAACGATGTCCCTCCGTGACGCGGACATACCGCGAAATTCTCCTTTTCAAAACCGTTGATATCGAAAGCGTGTTTAAAGAGCACAATGGTAAAACGAAAAGAACACAAGATTCGCGCCGTGGTTTGTAAGCATGGCACAAATGCCGTAAACTGGTCTGTCATTGTCGCAAAAGAAAAAAAGATACCAAAATACATCCCTAGAGACTGGCATCGTTCCTGTGTCCTTGAAAAAAGCCGTTGTAAAGCCCCTACTTAAAAAGAATAATCTGGATGCTTCAGTATTAAATAACTACAGGCCAATATCAAATCTACCATTCATCGGGAAAATCCTTGAAAAAATTGTCTTCAATCAATTAACTGCCTTCTTGATATCAAACAGCTGTTTTGATAACTTTCAATCAGGATTTCATGCCAATCATAGCACTGAAACAGCGCTGATTAAAGTTATAAATGACATACGTCTTAATACTGATGCAGGCAAAACATCGGTCCTGGTATTACTGGACCTCAGTGCAGCTTTTGATACTGTTGATCACAACATACTGCTATATCGACTTGAACACTGGGTTGGGTTGACTGGTAAAGTTATCAATTGGTTAAAATCATACTTAAAAGATAGAAGCTTCTTTGTTACCATGGGAAATTGTACCTCAGCGTCAATGTCCTTGACCTGTGGTGTCCCCCAGGGGTCGATTCTTGGACAATTACTATTCAACCTTTATATGCTCCCACTTGGGCAAATTATCAAGAACAATTCAATTTTGTATCACTGCTATGCAGATGACACCCAAATTTATCTTGCTCTATCACCTAATGATTATGCCCCCCTTGAATGTCTCTACCAGTGTATCGATCAAATCAACAACTGGATGTCACAAAATTTTCTTCAGCTGAACACAGATAAAACAGAAGTAATTCTATTTGGAAAAAAAGATGAAAGACTCAGGATTACCACTATTCTTGACACAAAGGGGATTAAAACAAAAGATATGGTTAAAAATCTTGGTGTTTTCACTGACAGCGAGCTAAACTTTGAGAGGCATATGAAAGCAATCACTAAAACGGCATTTTATCACCTAAAAACATTTCCAAACTAAGAGGACTTATGTCAAAAAATGATCTGGAAAAACTTATACATGCCTTCATCTCTAGTAGGGTTGATTACTGCAATGGCCTTTTCACAGGCCTGCCAAAAAAAAACCATCAAACGACTTCAGCTGGTTCAAAATGCAGCAGCTAGGGTTCGCACACGAACAAAAAGAACAGAGCACATTACTCCAATTCTAAGGTCCCTTCACTGGCTTCCAGTAAGCTACAGAATTGACTTTAAAGCATTGCTGCTGGTGTACAAATCTCTAAATGGTACAGGGCCCAATTACCTCTCTGATATGTTGCAGCGGCCTAACCCGATCAGATCTACCAGATCGCAGCAGAAAAATTTACTGGTAAAACCTGTTGTTAAAACAAAGTGTGGTGAAGCAGCTTTTAGCTACTATGCAGTACAGCTATGGAACCAACTGCCAGAGGACATTAAAAATGCTCCTGCTGTTGGCAGCTTCAAATCTAGACTAAAGACCAAGCTGTTCTCATATGCTTTCTGCTAAATTATTAATATTGCCATCTCTACATGTTTTAAACTCTTTACTTTTACAGTCTCTCCATGTTTTAAATTTTACTTAACTTTTATTCTATTTTATTCTGCTGGTTTTTTTTAAATTGAACTTTTATCTCATTTTATTATTTTATTTCTACTATTGTTTAATTCTTATTAATTTTCTTCCCCATTTATTTTATGTAATTTTATTTTCTATTGTTTACTGTTTTGCTTTTACTTCTGTAAAGCACATTGAACTGCCACTGTGTATGAAATGTGCTATATAAATAAACTTGCCTTGCCAAAAAAATTACAATGTCGTTACAGAAAGAACAATTTGCGGTAGGCTCTTTCCCAGACTCGCCGGCTCGGTGACACTCGCTGTACGAGACTACTAGCGGTCGGTAGACAACAACCCCTACCCCCCCCAATTTTTTATTGCAAAATTAGATGATTTACTAAAATTATATTTTTGGCGGCCAAATTCGCGGAATTCCACGGATCCGCGGATTTTTCACAGCCCTGATTAATGAAGCTTGTTTTTTTTTTTGCATTGCTATTCCACCATTATGACTCAAGTCAAAGCTGTGTGAAAAATCAGTGTAATATATTTATGATTTTTGAAATGATTGTTCAAGTTCGTTAGACAAATTAAGCTGTCATGTTTCTTGTTGGAAAATCAATTTTAGTGCCCATTTTAAAAATAGATCCTATACCCAACATCAGGGTTAAACCAAAAGGTCGTTCTCTTAAATCTGAGCACGTGACCACAACAGGACCTTTACCTGTTTGTCTTTCAATGAGAACGAGTGTGTCTTCAGTAGGTGCTCCCTCGAGTAATTTTTCTGTCAGTCGGCTCCCACACGCCTTTAGCAGCCTGCAGGGTGCGCGATATACAAGCATTAGAAACAACACGGCGTTCACCGTGCCACTGATTTACACAGTAAATAAGGTAGGGTCAATCAAGTGTCCATGTGGTGAGCTCAGATTGTGTATGTCCTACCAGCTGAACGAAGTGTGCAGGCTGGCCCACAGGTCAGGATGCCGGGTAAGAGAGGTTAGAGAACGAGCTGCGTTGCCGCTGCGTTGATGCGGAAATCCTGCTGGTGAAAAAGTACTGTTCACAGCTCTCTGAGGGCAAACCACCTGCTCGCTATCAAACACCTGAAGGTGAAAGGTAAAACAGAGACCAAGTCAGTCATCTTTTGCCTTAGACATAACATGATTCGATTCGTTTGCTGTCCATTTCGGATTAAATTTTAAAAAAGTGAATTAATTTACATATTTAATATTTAGGGTAGAAATGCTATAGTGTTGGGGGCGTCGTGGCTCAGGTGGTTAAGGCGCCATACCATGAATGCGGGCGACCCGGGTTCGATTCCGGCCCGAGGTCATTTCCCGATCCCTTCCCGTCTCTCTCTCTCCCGCTCATTTCCTGTCTCTACACTGTCCTATCCAATAAAGGTGCAAAAAGCCCAAAAAATTATCTTAAAAAAAAAAAAAAAAAGAAATGCTATAGTGATGAGAGAGGTCAGAGGAGAACGGCCAGACTGGTTGGAGCTGACAGGAAGGCTATGGTAGCTCAAATAACCACCCTTTACAACTGTGGTGAGCAGAAAAGCATCTCAGAATGCAAAACACCTCAAAATATTGACGCTGATGGGCTACAATAGCAGGAGACCACATCACAGTGTGGCACTTTTAAAGTGGCGCACCGCCATGTTATAATTCTGGCCCGCCACCCTTCCCTTGGCCAAAAAAAAAAAAAGTAAATTAATCAGTATACACCAAATAAATCGTAAAGTATTTGCTTTATTATAATTTTGTAACTATTTAACATGCAGAAGACCATTAAACGAATGCATACAGGGCTACCTGAAGTGGCCACGCGATTGCAATAGAAAACCATCCGGCTGGCTGCATACAGATTGTGACACAGAGCTGTGCAGATTGAGGTCCATCCCTGCGTTACACTACATTGCACTACATTGCACTAGACCAGAGGTGGGCAAACTACGGCCCGCGGGCCACATCCGGCCCATTGGCGTTTTTAATCCGGCCCGCGGAAGACAATCATATAAACGCGATTGAGCAGATCTATAAACTATAAGCGTCAGTGTCATCACGTAGACAGGTGTTCCAGAGATCCGTCTTTCCAGTCAGTCGTATTCACGCGAGATTACATTTGCAGAGTGGTGCAGCGCGTGCCATGGAAGTCATTCTGGCGCCCGTGCCACTGATGATCTCGAGAACATAGGATAAAACTTTACAGTGAGTGGTCCTAAAAGAAGAAAAGTGGACAGTGAGTGCAGGATGTTCGATAAAGAATGGACAACTAAATATTTTTTTGCTGAAGTCCGATCAAAGGCTGTATGTCCTTCCCTTCCCCGCGCCATGTGGCGCATCGGGCGGCGCCGATCTCCGTTTCTATAGCCCTCGGCCTCTCGCCCATTACATAGCTAGGGTTACAGTGGGGGGCTAGTCCTCTGGTAACCACGAGAGTTTAACTCCCCACTCACATCTGTATTGCAGCGTGCCTTGCCAGATGGTAGTAGGTACCATTTTTATGATGGTCTTTGGTATGACCCGACCGTGAATAGAACTCCCGATCTCCCGATGGAGAGGCGGACACGCTACCACTAGGCCACTAGCCGGTTAAGTATGCCTTATTTGCAAAGAAACCGTTGCAGTTTTAAAGGAATATAACATCAAACGGCACTTTTCCTCCAAGCATGCTAATTATGCTAACAACCAGTCAGTGCAAGCACGGACGAATACAGCTCAGCGGTTGCTGAGTGAATGTGAGTATTAACTCATTTATGTCCCTGTCTGCCATTATAGGTGTATTATGAGCAGCTGACCTTGCTTCTGCTTATATCTGTTCCTGGACTTTTGCCTGTGGAGGTTATTCTGATCTATGAGTGGCCTTTTGGAATATGAAAACCTGTTTGGAACCTGTTTTGATTTTTTGAGGACTGGAAATATTTCAGTGAGTGACTTTGAACCTGAAAACCAGTTTGGAGTTTTTTGCTGCCTTGAGCTGTTTTGTTTGATTTTGTGGGCTGGATGGATCCAGTGCCAAACCACTGAACTGCAAACATGTTGGCATGGTGTGGTACCCAAACTGTTGAACTGCAAACATTTTGGAATGGTGTGGTACCTCTCCTACTAATGGTGGTTGGTTGTACTGGCAGGCTGGAAGTGGATGGTTAAAAAAAAACCACTCGGGTGTAAATCTACGAGTTCAGTGGAATGTACAAAAATGATATGTACTGATATGTAATTTAGTTCAATTTAATAAGATGCAATTTAGTTGTATGTATAAAATGATACAAATATACAAATACACTGGCATCCTACTCATCCTGGCAGCTCAAAGATGTAATTTAAGAATTAAGCGTGCTACTTTTCTTACTATCACGTGTGTGTGTGTGTGTGTGTGTGTGTGTGTGTGTATTACTTTTCTGGATGGATCCAGTGCCAATCTATTGAACTGCAAGCATTTTTCTGCTCTGCCTTTGTTGACTGAGAACTAAAATAAATGTCAATCTGATCTGCATTTGGGTCTCTGTCAGTGAAGGCCTTACAATAACACTAAAGCTTTTCCGGTTTATGTTCGATATGTATAAATTTGGTGCTGGCCCGGCCCGCCCGGCAAATTTCAAAAGTCAATGTGGCCCCTGAGCCAAAAAGTTTGCCCACCCCTGCACTAGACTGACACATAGTAACGTTGGAAGCTACAAGCTGCAGCTAGCCAGCAGCTAAATAACTTTTCGGCGCACACGCAGGTTGCTTGTAGCGTTGTTGGGCAACGGTTACACTTATCTATCGTCTTTTCTAACCATACACAGTTACAATAATCATACAACAACACACACACAAGTTAAGTTGAGGTCTTTTATTTTACGTATCTGTGAATGTGTAGGCGAGAGTTGCATTTTCTCGTTGCTTCACTGTGGTTGTTTACTGCAGGACTTCCGGGTTCCTGGGTCAAAGGACCTGAACTACGGAGGCCGGGGTGGCTTTGTAGTGCCAGTCTCTGGCACGCGCACCAGCTCGTGCATGGATTGGAGTGGTTTCACCCAATTAACATTATGTGTATTCTAAAAAAATGTATGCATTTATTGTAATTGGGTATTTTGTTTATGCATGGAAGTTCATTTATTTTTCACGCACACACAGAAAAAAATAACTAATTCAGGGATGCACAACAGGCGCATTAGTCTTAACTGAAATGTCAAATGAGTCTCACATTGACAATAAAGATGATATATACAGTAAGAATGTGTTAAGTTTTTATAAAATGATTTTAACAATGATTTAGCATTTCCTATCCATTTATTGGCCAGTTTCACTGTCAAAAAAGTCTAAAGTCTGTCAGCTTCAGGGGGACTTTGTCCCCCTGGCCCCCCCCACCAGGGCTCCGTCCCTAGATCCCCACCTTTTATTTTTGAGAAGTGGAGAACCCTGCATCAGGTCTCATTCCTGTCAGCCAAGGGCAAGCACAGGTTCACTGAAACTGGACAGCTGAATTGCATAAATGAACAAGAGCGCTCTGATGCCCCTTTTCCACCAAAGCAGTTCCAGGGCTGGTTCGGGGCCAGTGCTTAGTTTGGAACCGGGTTTTCTGTTTCCACTGACAAAGAACTGGCTCTGGGGCCAGAAAAACCGGTTCCAGGCTAGCACCAACTCTCTGCTGGGCCAGAGGAAAGAACCGCTTACGTCAGTGGGGGGGGGGGGGGGGGGGAGTTGTTAAGACCAACAACAATAACAAGACCGCGAAAGATCGCCATTTTTAAGCAACGAGAAGCAGCAGCTGTACAAACGCGAAGTCATTTATTATTATTATTGTTGTTGTTGCCACTGCTGCTTCTTCCGTGTTGTTTTTGCTTCGATATTCGCGCCAAGGTTTATGCAAACGTAGCGACGTAACTGACGTATACAGCGACGTAACTAATGATGTGGCTCCCCTTAGCACCGCGAGCTATGGAAAAGCAAACTGGTTCTCAGCTGGCTCGCAAGTTGAACGAGTTGTGAACCAGCACCAGCACTGGCCCCGAACCAGCCCTGGAACTGATTTGGTGGAAAAGGGGTCTGAGAGCACAATATCCCCCGCTGGCAGCTCTGCTACAGCTCTGGTAAAATGCGACTGAATTGAACAAACTTGCAATATGCGCATTACCGACGACATAAAGAATCCTGTCAAGTTTCGTGAAATTCCTCCAAAAATTGTGGAAAGAGTTGATTTCAGAAGGGGAGTACCCTTCCTGGGATGGACATCGCCACGACATAATCCCCCTTTGGGCCTTTCGGCCAGCGGGGGATAAAAAAAAACCTTTTTGCCAAATTATATGAAATTCCTCCAAAAATTGTGAGGGAAGTTGATTTCAGAAAGCAAGCACACCTTGATGAAATTGCCAAAGTACAAGTTTGTTAATAATTAAGGGCATAATTCTGGTAAAATCTGCCCAAATTAAACAAAATTTCAATCTGTGTATAACTGCCATATAACAAAGCCTTTTGCCAAGTTTGGTCAAATTCCTCCACAAATTGTGAGAGGAGTTGATTTCAGAAGACCGTACACCCTCAGGAAATTCTCATCTCATTATCTGTAGCCGCTTTATCCTGTTCTACAGGGTCGCAGGCAAGCTGGAGCCTATCCCAGCTGACTACGGGCGAAAGGCGGGGTACACCCTGGAGAAGTCGCCAGGTCATCACAGGACTGACACAAATGCCGCTTTTCCACTACCAACGCGGCTGAGTTGGGCTGAGCCGTGCCGTGCTGAGCCGTGCCGTGTCGAGCTGAGTGGGGCTGTTGGAGTTGCATTTCGACTACAACCACGCTGAACCGTGCTGGCTGGAAGTGGGTGGACACATTGGGTGGAGTTAGCGAAAGTGGGTGGACGTCACGTGATGTCGTTAGGCGGCGCAAACAGTGACATCAGTGAGCTTTTAAGCGGTAGTCTCACGACCCGGATAGTAAACAATAAACATGGAGGACATGGAGTCGTTAGTGTTGCTGGTCTTGGTGCTGTGGCTTGTTGTCACCGACAACGCCAACAGATACTGGCAAGAGCGTATAGATGAGGTGAGGCGCATAAGGCTTCAGAAATTCTCATAATTCGTAATTCTTCTTCTTCCGGGTTTGCGGTGTTTACAGATCCCAGCGTGCTCGCGGGGCGTGTGTGGGCATGTGGGGACACTCCTCCTCACCAATCAGTGCACAGGGGAGTGTCTCCTCACGCCCCCAGCCTCACTCAGCTCGGTTTGGCTCGCTTCAGCCCCACTCCAAAACCGTGCGAGTTTTGGGGGCTGAGCAGGGCTGAAGCGAGCTGAGTCGTGCTGCTCTGAGGTAGTCGAAACGCGAGCCGTGTCGGGCTGAAGCGAGCTGAAGTGAGCTGAAAAAGGGTAGTGGAAAAGGGCCAATAGACACAGACAACCATTCACACTCACATTTACACCTACGGTCAATTTAGAGTCACCAGTTAACCTAACCTGCATGTCTTTGGACTGTGGGGGAAACCGGAGCACCCGGAGGAAACCCACGCGGACACGGGGAGAACATGCAAACTCCACACAGAAAGGCCTTCGCTGGCCACGGGGCTCGAACCCGGACCTTCTTGCTGTGAGGCGACAGCGCTAACCACTACACCACCGTGCCGCCCCTCATGAAATTGTCAAAGTTATTTAATCAAGGGTCAAAACTCTGGGAAAATTTTCACAAATGAAATTAAATCGCAATATGCGTATTACCGTCATATAACAAGGCCTTTTGCCAAACTTCGAGAAATTCGTCCAAAAATTGCGAGAGGAGTTGATTTCAGAAGGTGAGCACCCTTTCCCAGGACGGACGGACGGACGGAGATCGCTACGACATAATCCCCCTTCGGGCCTTTCAGCTAGCGGGGGATAACAGCATGAATGAGCAGGATTTACAGGTGTCCTTAATAAAATGGCCAGTGCGTATATGTCACCATCACTAACATCAGTTACAACCCATCTATTCCAATGAAGAAGCAGCTAAGAAATGCAGATGTGTCACAATTAAAGATTCAGTTAGAGTGCAGTACCTTTGGCAACATTTTGGATCTTTCAGAACTGTGATTAGTAAACTGCACATTAACTCTGATTTTGTCAGACGGTTGTTATAAAGCCAGCCCTGAGCTAGTATTCTGCGATTACTAGGATTGGACCTCTGCTACCTGAAGTGCTGTGGTCTGCAGACTCTGGATGGTGATTTTGAGGTGGCGCAGCAGGAAAGGCCACGAGTTGATGAGGTAGATCCTGTCCATGGCCACTATAACAATACTGTACCAGCGCTGGAAGCCACGCGCCAGGCTGTCTTTGATGAAGAACGTGTGTGAGAACACAAAGCCATGCTGCTCATCCCCAAAGAAGATGGGTCCTTCTCTACCTGGACATACCTGTAAAAACAGCACCGGTGTTCATGGTCAGATCAGCCCGATTTAAAGTGTATGCAATGCCTTTTGATAGTGCTTGAAAATGAATATACATCATTAGCAATGACCAGAATGAATCAATAAAGCAGGAGGGGAAAAAAATAACATTAATTATTTGTTATTTTATGATCAAGCACAAAACTACTGACAAATCGTGGCATCCGGATCCCGGAAAAAGGCAGCCTTGCCTCAGGGCAAATCTCTCATGACGTCACACGTGGAACCCCGGTTATCTGGGTCATTTCGGTTTATCTGACTCCGTGCTTGTTTATTTACTATTATCCGAGATTGGATATTTGTGGCAGCGGGGGCGTGGTCAAGCGACGGTCTGTGACCGGAGGGCGGAGTCAGGGAAGGTAAGTGGCAGAATCACTGCACCTGATGTGAATTAATGTGTTTGTGTGTCTTCCCCAGTGACCGCGCCCTATTTAAGGAGAGAGAGTGAGAGCAGAGGGAGCTCTCCCCCCAACCAGACGACTGATGTGTGTGCGTGTGTCTGAATGTCTGGGAGAGTGTGACGCTGAAAAGTGTCACAAAAAAAAAAAAAAAGTTTTGTGAACTCAGTTCTGGCCTGCCGTCCTTCTGTGCTCCACCCACCCATACGAACTGTCACAGTGGTGCTGAAACCTGGGACGAGCGCAGAAGGACGGCAGGCCAGCACTGAGTTCACAAAACTCTTTTTATTGAGGTTTTTCACCCACGTGACCAAGTCATATGAGGCTGCCATTTTGGACGTCACGGCTCGAATCAGTTTGAATGCGAGGAAGGTGACAAACGAAAAACATAAAAGAAAAAGGAGCGAGATGCAGAAAACACCTTCACTATCCAGCGACGTAGGGCCTTTACAGGGCAAGCAGAGGGAGAGGTATTTGCAAAAATTGAGGTTAGCAGGCTTAGAGAACGACGTTTACCTGCTTCCACCAGGATTGTTCACTGACAGCTAAGGTTTGTTCACATTTTCATTTACTTTCGGTCCTCAGGATAAACAAAATGTTATTAAATGTCATTGAAATAACTTCTTAGTCTGTTGAGACATGGCCCGTTATAAGTTTTTCCTTTACTGTATTTACTAGTTTACTGAGCTAGCGCGCCCCGGGGCAGGCTGGCTAGCCTGCCCCGGAGCGCGCTGGCTAGCCTGCCCCGGAGCGCGCTGGCTAGCCTGCCCCGGAGCGCGCTGGCTAGCCTGCCCCGGAGCGCGCTGGCTAGCCTGCCCCGGAGCGCGCTGGCTAGCCTGCCCCGGAGCGCGCTGGCTCAGTAAACTAGTAAATACAGTAAAGGAAAAACTTGAGACTGAAAGGTTTTAACAGTCATCCAAATGACTGAACGTAAACGTTGCTACAGTAACATACTAGGTACTATGTTGACATTAGCTAGCTTGACGTTCAAAATGGCGGACACAGGGGCGTCACGTGACCCTGTGACGTCAGGTGAAAAACCTCAATTGTGACACTTTCCAGCGTCACACTCTCCCAGACACTCAGACACACGCACACACACATCAGTCGTCTGGTTGGGGAGAGAGCTCCCTCTGCTCTCGCTCGCTCTCCTTAAATAGGGCGCGGTCACTGGGGAAGACACACAAACACATTAATTCACATCAGGTGCAGTGATTCTGCCACTTACCTTCCCTGACTCCGCCCTCCGGTCACAGACCGACGCTTGACCATGCCCCCGCTGCCACAATATTGTTGTAGGAATCTTACAAAAATAACGATGTGAAAGCGCCGCATTGTGTTTGGGTGTTCAAATTCATATACAACAGGACGTTCGGTTCACGAATTTCCAAGAAAAAAACACAAATCTACAGTGACAGAGGGTGGGGTTTATGCAAAAAAAGTGGGTAGATTTCATGTCCCCTACTAATAATAAATCTGATTCATCAAGTGTTCACCACCACCAGAACGACCACATGGGAATTACTGGAGCAAAAAGAAACCCATTTATTTAATAAATGACATTTGATCTGACATTTGGACAGTTTGTCGATTCCCCTATTATCTCTCGCTCACACACACACACACACACACACACACAGTGCACTAGATGCAGGATTATGAGCAACATTTACACGCTCGTGACATCTGATCTTATCATATCTGATGCACTTTAAGAGGAAGAAAAATGCGCATGCACAATCATCATCATTAATTCTTAACTTAAATGTGTTAACTTAACTTAAACAAATAGTGGAGCAATATCAGAAAGGAGTTTGACAGTGTAAAATTGCAAAGAGTTTGAACATATCATCATCTACAGTGCATAATATCATCAAAAGATTCAGAGAATCTGGAAGAATCTCTGTGCGTAAGGGTCAAGGCCGGAAAACCATACTGGGTGCCCGTGATCTTCGGGCCCTTAGACGGCACTGCATCACATACAGGCATGCTTCTGTATTGGAAATCACAAAATGGGCTCAGGAATATTTCCAGAGAACATTATCTATGAACGCAATTCACCGTGCCATCCGCCTTTGCCAGCTAAAACTCTATAGTTCAAAGAAGAAGCCATATCTAAACATGATCCAGAAGCGCAGACGTCTTCTCTGGGCCAAGGCTCATTTAAAATGGACTGTGGCAAAGTGGAAAACTGTTCTGTGGTCAGACGAATCAAAATTTGAAGTTCTTTATGGAAATCAGGGACGCCGTGTCATTCGGACTAAAGAGGAGAAGGACGACCCGAGTTGTTATCAGAGCTCAGTTCAGAAGCCTGCATCTCTGATGGTATGGGGTTGCATTAGTGCGTGTGGCATGGGCAGCTTACACATCTGGAAAGACACCATCAATGCTGAAAGGTATATCCAGGTTCTAGAGCAACATATGCTCCCATCCAGACGACGTCTCTTTCAGGGAAGACCTTGCATTTTCCAACATGACAATGCCAAACCACATACTGCATCAATTACAGCATCATGGCTGCGTAGAAGAAGGGTCCGGGTACTGAACTGGCCAGCCTGCAGTCCAGATCTTTCACCCATAGAAAACATTTGGCGCATCATAAAACGGAAGATACGACAAAAAAAGACCCAAGACAGTTGAGCAACTAGAATCCTACATTAGACAAGAATGGGTTAACATTCCTATCCCTAAACTTGAGCAACTTGTCTCCTCAGTCCCCAGACGTTTACAGACTGTTGTAAAGAGAAAAGGGGATGTCTCACAGTGGTAAACATGGCCTTGTCCCAACCTTTTTTGAGATGTGTTGTTGTTGTCATGAAATTTAAAATCACCTAATTTTTCTCTTTAAATGATACATTTTCTCAGTTTAAACATTTGATATGTCATCTATGTTCTATTCTGAATAAAGTATGGAATTATGAAACTTCCACATCATTGCATTTCGTTTTTATTTACAATCTGCACTTTGTCCCAACTTTTTTGGAATCAGGGTTGTATAAGAATCCCAGTCACTATCAGAATTCTCTCCAAAACGTGATTCCGTATCAAGACTGGTTTAACCACTGCAGCACACATGAACGAAATTGATACCTGAATTGTTACACGTGTGACGTCACGCACCCCTTCGGGATCTTCCGGATGAGTCTCGGCAGATTCCGTGAAAATTGGCTAATCTTACTGATTTTCCATCAGTTGATGGCCTTTTGGATCAGCTATGGTTCGAAAACACGTGGTCAAATCAACATGATTGTTGCTTTGTACAAGGAAAGAAGCGGCGTTTAGAGGCAGTCACTTTAACTAAAATCAAAATAGTATTGGAGAAATTAATTTTTTTTGTTCTACATGTCTGTACAAATCTAAACATGTTCTCTGTTTCGCAACTAGCGATCACAGGACAGTCACCATTTCCCCATCACACTGTATTACACACATGCACACAAATACACACACGCACTCACCTCACAGCTCAGACTGCGTACACAAGCCTGCCGCACCACGCTGAACAGCTGAGGCTGACGTGGGTGCTGATGACTAAGGAAGCGAATCCCTGTCTCACTGTCCACACTCACAAAGCCAGGGTGAGAAGCAGGCAGGGAGCGACAGCCCTAAGTGAAGAAGAGATTCAAAGACTTCAGACACCAGTACAGAAAAAGAGACAGAATGTAAGGCCATATTTAAGCATTACAACAACAAAGTGACTTATCAACTCAATTGTCTTTCTACTGTCATCTGACAGTGTAAAGAGGATGAATATTGCTCCGAGTCTTACATCACACATGTCGGCTCTGTGTGTATCCGAGCTGTTGGCCTTCATGGTGAGTCCCTCTCCATCACGCTCTCCTTCAGGTTCGTGGTCAGGCATCATCGCTGATCCAGGCTGAGGAAGCGAGGGTGAGGGTGGATGAACAGCCTCGGTGCAGAACAGAGTCCGAGGCCCATGGAGCTCACAGAAGTGACACAGGGCAACTAACGCGTTCATCTGTAAAGATTTTATTTGGGTTAAAGAATTTAATGTACTTCCCCTCCGCCTCACTCACTCAGTGACAGGAAATGATATGAGAAGACGGATAGGTCATTTCTGAGTAGTTAAATTACAGTGGTGCTTGAAAGTTTGTGAACCCTTTAGAATTTTCTACAACCCTGATTCCAAAAAAGTTGGGACAAAGTACAAATTGTAAATAAAAACAGAATGCAATGATGTGGAAGTTTCAAAATTCCATATTTTATTCAGAATAGAACATAGATGACATATCAAATGTTTAAACTGAGAAAATGTATCATTTAAAGAGAAAAATTAGGTGATTTTAAATTTCATGACAAAAACACATCTCAAAAAAGTTGGGACAAGGCCATGTTTACCACTGTGAGACATCCCCTTTTCTCTTTACAACAGTCTGTAAACGTCTGGGGACTGAGGAGACAAGTTGCTCAAGTTTAGGGATAGGAATGTTAACCCATTCTTGTCTAATGTAGGATTCTAGTTGCTCAACTGTCTTGGGTCTTTTTTGTTGTATCTTCCGTTTTATGATGCGCCAAATGTTTTCTATGGGCGAAAGATCTGGACTGCAGGCTGGCCAGTTCAGTACCCGGACCCTTCTTCTACACAGCCATGATGCTGTAATTGATGCAGTATGTGGTTTGGCATTGTCATGTTGGAAAATGCAAGGTCTTCCCTGAAAGAGACATCGTCTGGATGGGAGCATATGTTGCTCTAGAACCTGGATATACCTTTCAGCATTGATGGTGTCTTTCCAGATGTGTAAGCTGCCCATGCCACACGCACTAATGCAACCCCATACCATCAGAGATGCAGGCTTCTGAACTGAGCGCCGGTAACAACTTGGGTCGTCCTTCTCCTCTTTAGCCCGAATGACACGACGTCCCTGATTTCCATAAAGAACTTCAAATTTGATTCGCCTGACCACAGAACAGTTTTCCACTTTGCCACAGTCCATTTTAAATGAGCCTTGGCCCAGAGAAGACGTCTGCGCTTCTGGATCATGTTTAGATACGGCTTCTTCTTTGAACTATAGAGTTTTAGCTGGCAACGGCGGATGGCACGGTGAATTGTGTTCACGGATAATGTTCTCTGGAAATATTCCTGAGCCCATTTTGTGATTTCCAATACAGAAGCATGCCTGTATGTGATGCAGTGCCGTCTAAGGACCCGAAGATCACGGGCACCCAGTATGGTTTTCCGGCCTTGACCCTTACGCACAGAGATTCTTCCAGATTCTCTGAATCTTTTGATGATATTATGCACTGTAGATGATGATATGTTCAAACTCTTTGCAATTTTACACTGTCAAACTCCTTTCTGATATTGCTCCACTATTTGTCGGTGCAGAATTAGGGGGATTGGTGATCCTCTTCCCATCTTTACTTCTGAGAGCCGCTGCCACTCCAAGATGCTCTTTTTATACCCAGTCATGTTAATGACCTATTGCCAATTGACCTAATGAGTTGGAATTTGGTCCTCCAGCTGTTCCTTTTTTGTACCTTTAACTTTTCCAGCCTCTTATTGCCCCTGTCCCAACTTTTTTGAAATGTGTTGCTGTCATGAAATTTCAAATGAGCCAATATGTGGCATGACATTTCAAAATGTCTCACTTTTGACATTTGATATGTCTATGTTCTATTGTGAATACAATATCAGTTTTTGAGATTTATAAATGATTGCATCCCGTTTTTATTTACAATCTGTACTTTGTCCCAACTTTTTTGGAATTGGGGTTGTATATTTCTGCATAAATATGACCAAAAACATCATCAGATTTTCACACAAGTCCTAAAAGTAGATAAAGAGAACCCAGTTAAACAAATGAGACAAAAATATTATACTTGGTCATTTATTTATTGAGGAAAATGATCCAATATTACATATCTGTGAGTGGCAAAAGTATGTGAACCTTTGCTTTCAGTATCTGGTGTGACCCCCTTGTGCAGCAATAACTGCAACTAAACGTTTCCGGTAACTGTTAATCAGTCCTGCACACCGGCTTGGAGGAATTTTAGCCCATTCCTCCGTACAGAACAGCTTCAACTCTGGGATGTTGGTGGGTTTCCTCACATGAACTGCTCGCTTCAGGTCCTTCCACAACATTTCGATTGGACTAAGGTCAGGACTTTGACTTGGCCATTCCAAAACATTACCTTTATTCTTCTTTAACCATTCTTTGGTAGAACGACTTGTGTGCTTAGGGTCGTTGTCTTGCTGCATGACCCACCTTCTCTTGAGATTCAGTTCATGGACAGATGTCCTGACATTTTCCTTTAGAATTCGCTGGTATAATTCAGAATTCATTGTTCCATTAATGATGGCAAGCCATCCTGGCCCAGATGCAGCAAAACAGGCCCAAACCATGATACTACCACCACCATGTTTCACAGATGGGATAAGGTTCTTATGCTGGAATGCAGTGTTTTCCTTGCTCCAAACATAACGCTTCTCATTTAAACCAAACAGTTCTATTTTGGTCTCATCCGTCCACAAAACATTTTTCCAATCGCCTTCTGGCTTGTCCACGTGATCTTTAGCAAACTGCAGACGAGCAGCAATCTTCTTTTTGGAGGGCAGTGGCTTTCTCCTAGCAACCCTGCCATGCACACCATTGTTGTTCAGTGTTCTCCTGATGGTGGACTCATGAACATTCAACATTAGCCAATGTGAGAGAGGCCTTCAGTTGCTTAGAAGTTACCCTGGGGTCCTTTGTGACCTCGCTGACTATTACACACCTTGCTCTTGGAGTGATCTTTGTTGGTCGACCACTCCTGGGGAGGGTAACAATGGTCTTGAATTTCCTCCATTTGTACACAATCTGTCTGACTGTGGATTGGTGGAGTCCAAACTCTTTAGAGATGGTTTTGTAACCTTTTCCATCCTGATGAGCATCAACAATGCTTTTTCTGAGGTCCTCAGAAATCTCCTTTGTTCGTGCCATGATACACTTCCACAAACGTGTGTTGTGAAGATCAGACTTTGATAGATCGCTGTTCTTTAAATAAAACAGGGTGCCCACTCACACCTGATTGTCATCCCATTGATTGAAAACACCTGACTCTAATTTCACCTTCAAATTAACTGCTAATCCTAGAGGTTCACATACTTTTGCCACTCACAGAGATGTAATATTGGATCATTTTCCTCAATAAATAAATGACCAAGTATAATATTTTTGCCTTGTTTGTTTAACTGGGTTCTCTTTATCTACTTTTAGGACTTGTGTGAAAACCTGATGATGTTTGGGTCATACACTACCGTTCAAAAGTTTGTGGTCACCCAGACAATTTTGTTTTCCATGAAAAGTCACACTTATTTACCACCATAAGTTGTAAAATGAATAGAAAATATAGTCAAGACATTTTTCTGGCCATTTTGAGCATTTAATCGACCCCACAAATGTGATGCTCCAGAAACTCAATCTGCTCAAAGGAAGGTCAGTTTTATAGCTTCTCTAAAGAGCTAAACTGTTTTCAGCTGTGCTAACATGATTGTACAAGGGTTTTCTAATCATCCATTAGCCTTCTGAGGCAATGAGCAAACACATTGTACCATTAGAACACTGGAGTGAGAGTTGCTGGAAATGGGCCTCTATACACCTATGGAGATATTGCACCAAAAACCAGACATTTGCAGCTAGAATAGTCATTTACCACATTAGCAATGTATAGAGTGCATTTCTGATTAGTTTAAAGTGATCTTCATTGAAAAGAACAGTGCTTTTCTTTCAAAAATAAGGAAATCTCAAAGTGACCCCAAACTTTTGAACGGTAGTGTATTTATGCAGAAATCTAGAAAATTCTACAGGGTTCACAAACTTTCATGCACCACTGAAAAGGTAAAGTAAATATGACATAAGCAAGTAATGTTATGGGTTTAAAATTAATATGTCACTTCATTATTATAAGAAATGAAATGGAAAAGGTAATAACACAAAGGAGTAATACTACTACAACTACTACTTGTCTACTATTACTACCACTAATGATAATAATAATAATAATAACTGTAAATATATTTCACTTACCTTTTCAGTCTTCCTGACAGTCACCTCCAGACAGAAGTGTGACTTAATGAAACCCAGACATCTTCACTTTTCAGCTAAATTCATGAATTAACACTCAGGAGAAGTTAAACACAGTCGGTTAGTCAGTTTCTCAGAAATATTCCTCCATGACGTCGCTCGCACAGAAATCAAACAACTCTCTACATCTCTTTATCACTATTAGCTAGAAATCCCAGTCTGTTGTGCATCTTACTGCATTTTCCTTCAACAAAAACATGATAAAGATAATAATGTTCTGCACTGCCTTTCCCCTCCTGTGGTCACGTGACTCAGAGTCACGCGCTCTGTTTATAACAACGTGCGCGTGACCGGACAGCCCACGTGCTGAAAATAGAAAGGAAAGGAGGCCGAGAGCGCATGCGCACTTCGTTCTAGCAGCGTGCTAAAAAGCTAAATAGAACTATGTGGCGCTTTATTTGATTTCAGACACCACAATTCATACGCTTCAACTGATCTGAAACTTTCTTCAGGGTCTGAATAAGTTGCCTTGAATAATGTTTCTAAAAATATATATTTAAAAAAACAACTCCAAGTCCCAAAAACGTATAGAGTGACGTCATGTGACGCATACGGAAGTAAATACAAAGCTTTTTTTTTTTTTCACACTACTACTCACTTATAGAATCATCTCATCTCATCTCATTATCTGTAGCCGCTTTATCCTGTTCTACAGGGTCGCAGGCAAGCTGGAGCCTATCCCAGCTGACTACGGGCGAAAGGCGGGGTACACCCTGGACAAGTCTCCAGGTCATCACAGGGCTGAGACACAGACAACCATTCACACTCACACCTACGGTCAATTTAGAGTCACCAGTTAACCTAACCTGCATGTCTTTGGACTGTGGGGGAAACCGGAGCACCCGGAGGAAACCCACGCGGACACGGGGAGAACATGCAAACTCCACACAGAAAGGCCCTCGCCGGCCCCGGGGCTCGAACCCAGGACCTTCTTGCTGTGAGGCGACAGCGCTAACCACTACACCACCGTGCCGCCCCTTATAGAATCAATTTTGTGCCAAAATGTTCATACAGTACTTTTGAAATATCAAACAAAAACGACAAATCAAAATACAAAAAAAAACAAACAAAAAAGTCAATTTTTTTAGACCGGCAAACAAATTATTCGTGTAATCGTGCAAAATATCAGTCATAAGAGTGCTTCGAGATCAGCGCGAACCCGGCGGCGGCCATATTGGAAGTCAAAGGTCGCTGTGTTAGTGCATTGTTGTTGCTCAGCGAAGCAAAATGCCGAATACTGTGCAGGCCCGGCGCCATGGGGGGGCGAAAGGGGGCGTCGCCCCCTCGTGGCTACAGCCCCGCCCCCTCAACGGAGAGTCAGATCACTTAATTGTTTTCTTCTGAAAATATAATGTATTATAGACGTATTAATAATTTGCATTTTCAAATACGAAATATTAAGTGGTTGCGCATTGCACAAAAATACATTTCACATAAATCACTACTAAAACTGGCACGGTAGAACAAATCTGATTGGTTGTTATGATTCTTACGTTGCAATCGTAGAATTCAACTGTATTAAGGTAGGATTATTTCAAAAAGCCTGAATTTAATATTAACCCTGTTTTAGACATGTGTATCAATCCTAACTACTGGGGACTAGTT
This sequence comes from Neoarius graeffei, assembly GCF_027579695.1. NCBI lineage: Eukaryota > Metazoa > Chordata > Actinopteri > Siluriformes > Ariidae > Neoarius > Neoarius graeffei. The sequence goes on along the minus strand of NC_083573.1, from coordinate 40,311,392 downwards.
ATTGTGGGTGTATGTGTGAAATGCTGACACAGCCGCGCACGCACAGACCTGTTATAAGGATAAGGGTCGTGCGGGCGGGCGGGGGTTTTACATGTACGCTTACAAGTGCACTGTCTCTGCAATATCCTGCAATATGCAGTCAGTTTACGGGAGTAGTCTTTCCCCTTCCGAATTAAAAGAATTCAATCACAATATTGTGAATCCATTTTCTTTCTTTGCAGGCTAAGTTTATCTCTGTTTATGTTGGTGTATGTGTTCATATATGGTCCGCTTTGTGCGCAAATAGCGTAAGAATATGTGTCGTTGACGTCACCCCCCATGCAGCGGGGGTGAAAATTCATCACTTCAGAGTGTTTAGTCCCCTACACGCCTAAACTGGGATCGCGGATTAAGTGATTAGCGTTGACTCGGTGCGAGTCAGGAAGGCTATTACTGGTGCAGCCGCGGGGTCTGTTGATTTTTTTAAATTATGATTTTGGCCGCCGAGCCAAGTACCTTAGACTTGCATTGGCGTTTTGTTTTCATGCCGCGGAGCTATCTGCATGTATTTTAAATGTAAAGGACTTGCCTGTAGGTTTGTGTGTGTGTTTTATGTTTGGCATCTTTCCGGTTGTACCGCGTGTCTGTGAGAAAATCGGAGGGGAGGGTTAACAGGTGGGCACGGGAGTTGATAAAGCGCAACTGCCCTGGTAATATGCCACATGATTTTCCCGGACTAAAGCAACCTTCGGGGCCGTGGTTTTGTGGTTGGCGCAGTTAATTGTTTGAAACACGTTGTCAGACCGCCATCACTACTACACACTATATGAAAAAATATTTGCCCCCTTGTGATTTCTAATTGCCCCCTTAGTAAACTGTTCCTGGCGCCGGGCCTGTACGTGCGTCATTGTTGGCTGTAGTAGCCGGGGGGAAAAGGGTGGCAAAAGCTTCCACAGACTCCCTAAAGTCGTGACTAACCAGGGAATTGCAGCACAGGAGAAAAGCGAGCGGAGGAGACGACAGTGGCTGGCTGCCATCAACCGATCAAATTTAGGACAACTTGACTGTATCCGGATTTGTTCTGATCACTTTGTGACAGGTAGGTTAAATTGTCTTGAATTTCATAGTTACTAAAATAAATGTGATACAAACTATTATCTTTTCTATGTACTTTCAGCAATGATTAATGGATATATTTGTCACATTAGGTAGCTTATGTCTACTGCAGTGCATTGTTGCATCAAATGGCATTTAAGATCTAGGCCTAGTAATGTTTATGTACACATGCTGTTAGTACAAGTTACATACTAGGCCTACATTTTATTCACTGACTAAAATAATTGATAATTATGCGGCAACAAGCTGGGGTCAGCTTTCCATTCCTTCTCACTAACAGTGTATGGATCTACATTCCCAATGAAGCGTACCTTCTCAGCATAACGCTCCCGTGCCTGCTTATCCAAACTTTCACAGTAGTGCTCCATCACTTCAGATGTCTAAATTCTTTAAAAATCTAAGCTTCTAAGCCCTCTAACGCGGAAACGAATCGGTGAATGTGTACTCTATGATGTGTACTCTATGAGCGCTCTGGAGCGAGTGACTTCCAAGATGGCCGCACAGACCGCAGTGTTACTATTTTTAGCATCATCTCGGAGCACTATTACTCTTCAGAAACCTTTTATTTTTGTTCCGCGTCTTTCTCAGTTTTGCTTGACGTAATTTATATTGGTTGCGATTCCAGCTTTCTCGTTTGCGCTCCCTGACTTTTTGCTTGCAGTTTTGGCACAAACTTCACGTGTGGGCGGGCTGTCCAGGAACGCATTCCCATTGGCTAACTTGTGTTTGACTGACAGCTCCGCTCAGCCATTCCCTAGTCGGATTCTGGCGGACTGTTTGACGAGTGACCGATCCATTGACGGTAAACAAGGATCGAGTGGACTTCAGTGGCGACGATATCTGGAGAGCTCAGAGCTGTAGAGATGAGTGAAGCTGTCTGGCCGCCATCTTACCACTCACATCGCGTGTATTTGGCTTGGTTGTATCCAGGGCAGGAATTTCATGAGGGCCATGGCTCTCGTGCCCTCTCAATTTGGCCTTGTGCCCTTGGAAAAAAATATCTGCCGTAAGGCCACAGTGGCCTTGATGCCCTGCGGTTTTGTAGTCTGCCTCGTGACTGCCAATAGGCTTTAACATCACCTGCGTCTATTGAGAAACTAGATAGAACTCGACGTCGATGGGGATGCCTCCGCCTGGTAGACTACACGCCTTATGGAGTTGTGATTTGGGGATGGACATTTGACCTCACAGTAATCTTGACCTGTGACCTTTTAACTTCAAAATCTAATCAGTGGGCGGCACGGTGGTGTAGTGGTTAGCGCTGTCGCCTCACAGCAAGAAGGTCCTGGGTTTGAGCCCCGTGGCCGGCGAGGGCCTTTCTGTGTGGAGTTTGCATGTTCTCCCCGTGTCCGCATGGGTTTCCTCCGGGTGCTCCGGTTTCCCCCACAGTCCAAAGACATGCAGGTTAGGCTAACTGGTGACTCTAAATTGACCGTAGGTGTGAATGTGAGTGTGAATGGTTGTCTGTGTCTATGTGTCAGCCCTGTGATGACCTGGCGACTCTGTCTCCTCACTCACTGTAGCTTTAGGTACTAAAAATCGATCCATTTTGTCTCTGGCAAAGGCTAGCTGAAGTTCGCTAAATGTCCGCAGTAGTAACTTATTCTGGTTTATTTTTCCTCACATTGTGCCCCCCCGAAGAACTCTGGCGCCCCCTAGGAGAGGCGCGCCCCACACTTTGAAAAGCCCTGGTTTAAGTAATGCAATAAAACTGATCTTTAAAAGTGGTATTTACTCAAACTGTTTGCATAGATTGAACTTTGGGGTTAACAGTGTAATAGTGTTGCAGTGTTCTGCAAATTTGCAATTTAATATTTCAGATCTTGAGACATGAAAGTGCTATTTTAAAAAATAAAAGGTCAGAAATGTTTTCTTTGTCGTCTGTTTAGTTCATTTTATTTCCTCAATTTTCCTTGATTGAGAAATCGGTCTGGGCTCTTATGGGTTAATCAGTAGCCTGCATGCTAGTATATGTTCCATTTACAGTCAAACATTTTGATGTACTCCAGGCTCAATTTTGATTCATCAAAAATCTGCGTAGTAGTACAGTCTGAAGATGCTCTTGCACATTCGGTGCCAATTGAACAAAAATTATGGGAGGATAAAGGTTTAATAAGTTTTACAATTTTTGAAGTGAGTGATGGATTGATAAGTTTAGATGCGTTCAATATTTTCTTATCTTCAGGCATAATAGTGTAGGAGATGTTTCTTTACCTGCTTGATAGTTTCGACTGAGACACCAGTCTTCCTCAGAAGAGTCATTAGTCCTTAAATTAAATTCATTATAGACGTGAACTTAAAATCATTGTTTTATTTTATGGCCTTGGTGCCCTGGCTTTTGGCATTCGTGCCCTCAAAAAATTGACAGCACAAAAGGCCAAGTGGCCTTGCCCCTAAAATGACGAAATTCCAGGCCTGGTCGTATCTGATCAAATTTGCTCCAAGAAAAGTATCTCCTGACTTTGTTTTTCCCTTTCATTACCTCTGCTTATTTTCTCCACTTTGCCCACATTCCTTACATATCTTTATAGCACTCCCCTTCGCTGTTATTGTTTCCTTTTTTCCAGTCCAGTCTCTGATCTTTTTTTTTTTTTTTATTGAACGGATCTTTAACTACTATAATTATTTTTAGGCACCACCTGCTCCTCCACCCTGACCCTTAGCACAGGCTCTCCTCAGGGCTGTGTGCTGAGCCCTCTCCTGTATTCCCTGTATACGCATGACTGCACACCCATCCACCCCCCAATACCATCATTAAATTTGCGGATGACACCACGGTCATCGGCCTTATCAGCAGAGGGGATGAGACTGCGTACAGGGATGAGGTCAACATGCTGGCAGGTTGGTGTTCTGCACACAACCTGCTGCTCAACACCAGCAAAACTAAGGAGATGGTGATTGACTTCAGGAAACACAGGGGGGATCCAGCCCCACTGAACATCAACGGGGACTGTGTCCAGCGGGTGTCCTCCTTCAGGTTTCTTGGGACACATATAGCCGAGGACCTCTCCTGGACTGCCAACACATCTGCAGTGGTAAAAAAGGCCCGACAGCGGCCTTTTACCGCGGCACCATCGAGAGCGTCCTGACGTACTGCATTACAGCTTGGTATGCCAACTGCACTGTGGCAGAAAGAAAGAACCTGCAGAGGGTCATTAAAACTGCACAACACATCACTGGCAGTCCCCTACCCTTGCTAGAAGACATCGCAAGCACACGGTGTCTCAGGAGAGCGAGGGCAATCACTGCTGACCCCTCACACCCGGGACAGCACCTGCTTACCCTCATGCCCTCTGGCAGGAGATACAGGTGCCTCAAAAGCAGGACAAACAGACTTAAAAACAGTTTCTTTCCCTGGGCCATCAGGTCCCTGAACTCATAAGAGAGTGTATGCTAGTGTAATGTGTAAAAGATGTAAATATGCATTCCTTTCTTATTTCTATTTTACTCCTTTCTTATTCTTGTTTTACTGTTTTCTTTTAATATTTTACTTTTTTTTTTTAATTTATTATGCACCAGCCAGAGAAGCACTGCAATTTCACTGTATACCTGATGTGCAATGACAATAAAGATTCTATTCTATTTTAGGGAGATTATTTCAGGGTTTTCCTCTTCTACAATGCATCTTTCTCTTTTGTATATTTCTTCTTCCTTCCTTCCTTCCTTCCTTCCTTCCTTCCTTCCTTCCTTTATATCTATCTATCTATCTATCTATCTATCTAGCTATCTATCTAGCTATCTATCTTACCAACATAAAGGCTGTACAATACTTCCTTTGTATTTAGGACAGTTGTTGAAACAGGACTATTTTCTTATGTTATTTGCCGGGCGGCACGGTGGTGTAGTGGTTAGCGCTGTCGCCTCACAGCAAGAAGATCCGGGTTCAAGCCCCGTGACCGACAAGGGCCTTTCTGTGTGGAGTTTGCATATTCTCCGTGTCCGCGTGGGTTTCCTCCAGGTGCTCCGGTTTCCCCCACAGTCCAAAGACATGCAGGTTGGCGACTCTAAATTGAGCGTAGGTGTGAATGTGAGTGTGAATGGTTGTCTGTGTCTATGTGTCAGCCCTGTGATGACCTGGCGACTTGTCCAGGGTGTACCCCGCCTTTCGCCCGTAGTCAGCTGGGATAGGCTCCAGCTTGCCTGCGACCCTGTAGAACAGGATAAAGTGGCTAGATGAATGAAATGAGATGTCTTAACAGTATTTATTGGTCGCAAGCTGCGGGAGTAGTGTGACAGTGAATTATGTGACCAATATACTGTTAAGACATGACTGTGAGAATAAAGTGAACATGGCAAATAAATGACAAAATAATCTGGCTTCAACAACTGTCCTTAACAGAAAAGAAGTATTGTACAGCCTTTCTGTTGGAATAATAGATTGATAGAGGCGGCATGGTGGTGTAGTGCTTAGCACTGTCGCCTCACAGCAAGAAGGTCCTGGGTTCGCGGCCAGCGAGGGCCTTTCTGTGTGGAGTTTGCGTGTTCTCCCCGTGTCTGCATGGGTTTCCTCCGGTTTCCCCAGGACATGCAGGTTAGGTTAACTGGTGACTCTAAATTGACCGTAGGTGTGAATGTGAGTGTGAATGGTTGTCTGTGTCTGTGTCAGCCCTGTGATGACCTGGCGACTTGTCCAGGGTGTACCCCGCCTTTCGCCCGTAGTCAGCTGGGATAGGCTCCAGCTTGCCTGCGACCCTGTAGAACAGGATAAAGCAGCTAGAGATAATGAGATGAGATGAGAAGTTTGATTTAACACACAAGCCAAATACACGCAATAGGAGTGGTAAGATGGCGGCTAAATGGCGTCACTCTGACGAGCCTGTGAGCTCTCCATATTTTACATCGAGCTTATTGGACAGTACCCGTTCATGTAAGTTCTATTTAGCTTATAGGAATGGACATTCTCGTCTTCCATTCATTTTGTTTCGTTCAGTTGGCAAGTTCTTCCGGAAAGATCAACGACGTTGAACTGACATCATGACACAATAGCAGCCTGATAGACTCATACAGTCAGTGCGTTTACATGCACATAGAGAAAATCGAATTTCTGCCGTTGCTCGACTGAAATCGAAGTTCTAAATGGCATGGAAACACCTTAGCTAGGCTGAAATCGAACCGAACTGGATTTCTCGTAATCGAGCTACACGACCTAGATTATACGATTTTAGCCGAGCTACTTAGTGCATGTAAACCCTATTGAGCTACGTAGTCCAGCTACTTACTTCAGCACTGCCCCTTCCGGGAGTGACGAGACCACAAGCAGGAAACACAACAGCCTCGGTCAGCATGACAACGAATCATGACAACAGCATGAATCTTTTTGTGGCATTGTTTGCACTGTTAAAATTTAACTCACTTACTGTATCACCAAATACATCTGTACAGCTGTTGCATAGCTGTGAATTGTGTACATAAACAAGTCATTGTATTTGTGTGTATATTATGTCCAACATCTGAAGAATGTCAATAAAAACAAAACAATTGAACTTTTTTGTGTGTTTATTAAGACATAAGTTAAATTGTAAGCAAAAAATAATTTTTTGTAAGCAAAAAATGGACTTTAGAAAAATATACAATTGTGCAAAATAAGGGCCCGTTTACACGAGGACGCTGTCGGGTAAAAACGACTAAATATTTTATCGGAAGTGCCTTTCGTCTACACGGGGACGGCGTTTCCGAGGCTGAAAAACGGAAAAAATTGAAAACGCCTTCCAGAGTGGATAAGTTAAAAACAGCCCCCGTTGCATATCCGTCTAAACTACCCAATACGCGAAACTCTGCTCGGATCTGCTCACGTCGGGTACGCGTTTACGTCATACATGTCATATACTGTACATGCCAGCCCGGGAAGTAAGAAAGTAAGTAAAAAAGTAAGAGCATGTCTGATTACATCGATCCAACGGACCTTCAAGCTGCTCTGGCAGCTTTAATAAACGTCCAGGAGTCCTTTGAACATCTATACCGAATCTGCACATATACCGTTAATGAACAGAGGCGGGTATAGCATGCTCTTACTTTTTTACTTACTTTCTTACTTACCGTAGCCAGAGTAGTCAAAGTTTTCGCGGTGCAGATGTGCAGATCAGACAAGACGGAAGACGTTGCGCATGCGTGCAGACATAGCGGAGGTCTTTCACAGCACCACCTGGCTGCCTGGCATGCACATCCAATTGAATTCCACACATTTATGCGTCACCGTATAGATGCAGATTTCCTCCTTGAAAACGGTCGTGTAGACGCGGAAAAAAGTGAGAACGAAAACGGACTTTTGCGTTTTTGTTTCAGACCGTCCCCATGTAAAGTGGGCCTAAGTTGTCTTACAAAACAGTGGTCTGCGCAGGACAGTTTGTAGCCATACAGTCTGTTAGAGCAAGCCTAACAGCTTGAGCACGGATCTTGTGAACACGGAACTGCCAGTGTTGCCAGATTGGGAGGTTTTAAGTGCATTTTGGCGGATTTGAACATGTTTTGGGCTGGAAAACGTCAGCAGTATCTGGCAACACTGCTGATAACTTTGTGTATACTCTTGAATAGCTCTTCTTCATGACGACAACCGGACGTGTACCAACACGATGGGGCGTGTAGCGCCATCTGTGGCTCGGGTGCACAATGTACCTCACACAATAGCTCGATTTCCTTGTGTGCATGTAGGATTGGATTTCTCTGGCACCCCTGCTGGGACCCTTAGCTCGATTACCGACAGTAGCTCGATTTCGATGTGCATGTAAACGCACTGAGTACCGTTCAAAAGTTTGGGGTCACCCAGACAATTTTGTGTTTTCCATGAAAAGTCACACTTTTATTTCCCACCATAAGTTGTAAAATGAATAGAAAATATAGTCGAGCCATTTTTCTGGCCATTTTGAGCATTTAATCGACCCCACAAATGTGATGCTCCAGAAACTCAATCTGCTCAAAGGAAGGTCAGTTTTATAGCTTCTCTAAAGAGCTCAACAGTTTTCAGCTGTGCTAACATGATTGTACAAGGGTTTTCTAATCATCCATTAGCCTTCTGAGGCAATGAGCAAACACATTGTACCATTAGAACACTGGAGTGAGAGTTGCTGGAAATGGGCCTCTATACACCTATGGAGATATTGCACCAAAAACCACACATTTGCAGCTAGAATAGTCATTTACCACATTAGCAATGTATAGAGTGGATTTCTGATTAGTTTAAAGTGATCTTCATTGAAAAGAACAGTGCTTTTCTTTCAAAAATAAGGACATTTCAAAGTGACCCCAAACTTTTGAACGGTAGTGTAAATGCTGTAAAATTAGCCCTATACTTATTAGTCAGTGTTATCAAGAAAAAATAGCCCCAGAGGAGGCGAGAAATGAACCAAAGAATCGAGTGGTGAATCAATTGGTTCGTTTTGGTGATTCATTCGGAAAGATTCACTCGCTCGGTTGCCATCGCTACCATGTCCTCGCGCGTAGAGCTGAAAAACATGGCGGGGTAATGAAATAGCAGACCACATGGCCAAAGAATCCATTGATAAAGAGCAGATAGACATTCATATTCCACTGGGAAAAGGAGAAGCTAAAGCTTTAATTAAAACAGAGATTATGAAAAGATGGCAAAAAGAGTGGGAAACAGAACCCAAAGGTAGACAATACTTTCCCATGCAGGGGACATCCTAAAACGCTTAACGTGAAAAAGCTTAACGTAGCTTAATGTTCCAAAACAATGATCAATCATCACCAAACTTCTCATGCACATCTCTACTCATACACACTACGACCACACTAAATATCAAAACAGAAATCCAAATATTATGGACGTAGCCTGCGTTAAGCTTTTTCATTTACATCCATAATCCATAATCCAAATCCATAATATTTGGATTTCTGTTTTGATATTTAGTGTGGTCGTAGTGTGTATGAGTAGAGATGTGCATGAGAAGTTTGAAACTGATTGGTCGCCGTTATCTGACATTAACCTACGTTAAGCTTTTTCACGTTAAGCGTTTTAGGATGTCCCCTATGCGGGGTCAGGTATGGGGGAAAAAGAATAACATCAATGGGATTTAAAGCACTAATCATTTATCTTAACCCTTTGATGCAAAACATGGGTCAAAAGTGACCCGGCTGAGTTTTTATCTTCTATATCTTTGCAATAAATTAATTCCATCATTCAGTATTCAAGGTATTCCTCAATTAACTTGTTTTTGATCATCATACATCCTTATTTTATTTTTTCCTTTCTTACTTTTTGAATAAAAACCCTTTTTGTATCACTACCCTTCTAATGCACAACATGGGTAAAAAACGACCTGCATTCATTTTCCAGGTTATTTCATGTATGGCTGAGTGTTTCTATCATATACTTTTGAAATAAATTCATTTTGTCATTTACGTTTCCAAATATGCAGTAAATATCTTGTTTTTGTTTAGCACAAATCATCATTTTTATTTTTCCTTTCTTAAGTTATGAACAAGCACAGCTTTTGTAATTCTACATCAAGTTTACACACATGGGTCAGAACCGACCCGCATGCATTTACTACAGCGTTTGGTGGGAACTGTGAATTGTGCTTGTGTCAGACATTTCACAGCTCAGCACAGCGCCCTTTGCCCATCTCATACATGGAAGGAATGTTTTTCAATTGTTCTAACATTACCTTAGAAAAAAATGGATTATGTTTAGGTTACCTTGAGAGTGAGTCGATTACTTGTCAGAAAGTTACAGTAATTACTATTAGCTACCGAGCTGTTGACATATTCTACTTTAGTTAGCTAATTTTATTGTAGTTGGCTTAGCTAACTACATAGTTAATAAATAAATAACTGGCCCCATTCACTGCTAAAGTAATTACTTGAAACAAATTATTATTATAGTATTAAGACATTTAATTTTAAATCACACTTGGATGACCCATGTGTAGTAATATAAAAAGTATTTTTGTTCATAAAGTAGGAAAGAAAAAATTAAATTAATGATTTGTGGTAATTAAAAACGAGATATTTAAAGAATATTTGGAATATTCAATCATAAAATAAATTGATTTCAAAAGATAGAGCAAAGAAAAACTCAGTCAGCATGAAATAACCTGGAAAATGAATGCGGGTCATTTCTGACCCATGTTGTGCATTAGAAGGGGTGCGCATATGTTTTGCATCAAAGGGTTAATGAAACAGGTCTAATGAAAAGAATATAATTTTTTTTTGTAGCCTAGTAATCTGACATATAGAATCTGTCCAGTCCCTTCACACACTCCTGTACAGTAGGTGGCGGTATACACAGATTGTGACACTCTGCCATTAAAAAGAAGAAGAAGAAAAACATGGCGGCCATCCGAGTGTGAGTCAGTGCACAGGAGCAGCTCCCATGGCGATCAGTTATTGGCTTTCCAGGATGATGTAATGACATAAACACGCCTTACGGAAACCTATTCACAATACTGTACTTCCACATCGCAGCTTCATCTTTTTTTTTAAGAATAACTCGCTGTCCCTATTTATTCTTCTTATTATCTTTTAGGTGTGTAACTATTTCCAGTTCAGCAAAACAAACTTAGTCCAGGCAAAGTTTGTGAGACTTTAATAACAGTCACAGCTGTCTGATTAGAGAAGTTCTGTAACCCTGACCTGCGGGGGGAGCTTTCCGGATCTGTTATGGAGGCTGCTGAAGGCGAGAAAACAGGGACAGCACAAGCTCCAGCAGGTATTTATTCACACCGTGATCATTCTGTTGCTTTCATTATCACAGGTCTAACTATCCTACAGTGTGTCAAAGAGATGTGATTGATTGTTTGGAGGTTTAATTAGTCATAAAGTCATTGTCCAGTGTATGAATTGTTGTAGAAATAATATTGTAATTAAAAGGAGTTATACCGTATGTGATCAGAAGAGTTTGGTATAGGAAGCCATTTTGTTATTGATTTAATAACCTCAAAATAACTTTTTTTTTTTTAATTGTAATGTGATTTTTTTTTTTTTTTATCACTTCCTAAAGGGTTGTTTTACAATCAGGGTCCGCAAGCTAAAAAATCACATTTAACACTTATTATCTTCAATATCAAAAGGCTTGACTAAATAAATTTGGTTGTTTATTGTAGCCCTGTGATAGCTCTATTTACCATGCAAAAAAAAAATTGGTGATAAAGTTATTTTTGGTGAATGTATGGCAATATATGTCTCATCTCATCTCATCTCATTATCTCTAGCCGCTTTATCCTGTTCTACAGGGTCGCAGGCAAGCTGGAGCCTATCCCAGTTGACTACGGGCGAAAGGCGGGGTACACCCTGGACAAGTCGCCACGTCATCACAGGGCTGACACATAGACACACACAACCATTCACACTCTCATTCACACCTACGGTCAATTTAGAGTCACCAGTTAACCTAACCTGCATGTCTTTCCACTACACCACCGTGCCGCCCGCCAGTGGACATACTTAAAATAAACATTAAATACAGCACAGATATATGTGAATGTCTTACTAAATGTGTTCGGCGATAGTTTTATGAAAGTAAAATGTATTTATATTTAATTAAGGTTTTTTTTTTTGGTATCCTTATTTAGCAAAATTACTCGTGTCATTTAGAAAAAGTGCTTTTTTGACCACAGGTAGCTCCAAAAGGGATGCACTTACATCATTCTTTATACCATAAAACACATATTTGGTTCCATATCATTGGAAACATGGTTAAGTTTTAATGTTGAATGCCAGTAAGTTTTCAGACTATTTTTGATCAAATTAGTATGTAACTGTGTCCAAAAAATGTCCTTTCTGAGACAGCTAATTTTTCAATATAAAATAACATATCTAAAATGATTATTTTCATCCTAAAAATGTGGTCAAGATATCGGGACATAAATATTAGCGACAACTAGCACAAAGCTTACAGCCTTATATTTAAAAGCACTATGGAAGTAGCGGATTCTGAATTGTCAAAAAAAAAAATGTCCTCTCCGAGAATCACTTCATTTGTTTCTCCCAGCCCTGCTTAAAGCTACACTTAATCTTGTTATAATACAAACTATTACACATGCCTATGTTCATATGTGTATTAATTTCCAAAAGTGCAGATTTGATAGTTTGTCTCGTCTCGTCTCGTCTTCTTCCGCTTTATCCGGGACCGGGTCGCGGAGGCAGCAGTCTAAGCAGGGAAGCCCAAACTTCCCTTTCCCCAGACACCTCGGCCAGCTCCTCGGGAAGAACACCGAGGCGTTCCCAGGCCAGCCGAGAGACATAGTCCCTCCAGCGTGTCCTGGGTCTTCCCCGGGGCCTCCTCCCGGGGGGACATGCCTGGAACACCTCCCCAGGGAGGCGTCCAGGAGGCATCCGAAAAAGATGCCCGAGCCACCTCAGCTGATTCCTCTCGATGTGGAGCAGCAGCGGCTCTACTCCGAGCTCCTCCCGAGTGACTGTGCTTCTCACCCTATCTCTAAGGGAGCGCCCAGCCACCCTGCGAAGGAAACTCATTTCGGCCGCTTGTATCCGCAATCTTGTCCTTTCGGTCATTACCCAAAGCTCATGACCATAGGTGAGAGTCGGAACGTAGATCGACCGGTAAATTGAGAGCTTCGCCTTTTGGCTCAGCTCCTTCTTCACCACAACGGACCGGTAAAGCGACCGCATCACTGCGGAGGCTGCACCGATCCGCCTGTCGATCTCACACTCCATCCTTCCCTCACTCGTGAACAAGATCCCGAGATACTTAAACTCCTCCACTTGAGGCAGAACTTCTCCACCAACCTGGAGAGGGCAAGCCACCCTTTTCCGGTCGAGAGCCATGGCCTCGGACTTGGAGGTGCTGATTCTCATCCCAGCCGCTTCACACTCGACTGCAAACCGCCCCAGTGCATGCTGAAGGTCCTGGTTTGAAGAAGCCAACAGGACAACATCATCTGCAAAAAGCAGAGATGAAATCCTGTGGTTCCCAAACAGGATTCCTTCTGGCCCCTGGCTGCGCCTAGAAATTCTGTCCATAAAAATTATGAACAGAACCGGTGACAAAGGGCAGCCCTGCCGGAGTCCAACATGCACTGGGAACAGTTTGTTTGTTTTTTAATTTGAATTTTGGACCCCTGTGACACAAACTTTGTACCCTGATTGTAAAACAACCCTAAAATGAAACTTGATACAAGCTTGACTCTAGTTTGGATAACACACCCTCTTCTCATTCAGTCAGCTTTGGAGTTTGAGTCATCATCACAGCGCTTTAAAATCTTATCTCATCTCATTATCTCTAGCTGCTTTATCCTGTTCTACAGGGTCGCAGGCAAGCTGGAGCCTATCCCAGCTGACTACGGGCGAAAGGCGGGGTACACCCTGGACAAGTCGCCAGGTCATCACAGGGCTGACACATAGAGACAGACAACCATTCACACTCACATTCACACCTACGGTCAATTTAGAGTCACCAGTTAACCTAACCTGCATGTCTTTGGACTGTGGGGGAAACACACAGAAAGGCCCTCGCCGGCCACGGGGCTCGAACCCGGACCTTCTTGCTGTGAGGCGACCGTGCTAACCACTACGCCACCGTGCTGGCCACATTGATTTAATAACCTCAAAATAACAGTTTTTTTTATTGTAATGTGACAAAAAAAAAATCACTTTCCATATTTTTTGGTTAAAATGAAACTTGATACAAGCTTGACTGTAGTTTGGATAACACACCCTCTTCTCAGTCAGTCAGCTTTTGGGTTTGAGTCATTATCACAGCCCTTTAAAATGACCGAGGAATATATATTCAAAATAAACAATAGAAACACGGGATGGAAAGAAAGCAGGTGAGCTCAAGTTAAAAGATTGCAGAGCTTTTCGACCACGAACTATTTCCACCCTGTGTGGTTTAAGTAAGCTTTGCCGCATACAGAAACGTGGGCGGAAAATGAAATACAAGGGTCCAAAGGTTAGAAACATGAATTACACCCATGCCAAATGATAGCTGTTATTAACCTTTACAGTATATTAACCTCTGACATGTCCAAATTTACATTATCACTCTTGTAACTAACTTTCTTTTTAGTTTCATTAGTTACAGAACAATTCACAGCAGTCAGGAACAATATAATAAATAAATAATAACCAAGCAAAACAAAAATCATAAGCTGTTTAAAGTGATTCACTAACACTCAATAAGATCATCATGAAGGCCGGCCGTGTTGTAGGCGTGGAACTGGACTCTCTGACAATGGTGTTGGAGAAGAGGACACTGTCCAAAATAAAAACAGTCTTAGACTGTCCTTCCCACCCTCTACATGAGGAGCTGATCAGCCACAGGAACTGAGAGACACAGGAAATCAGTCCTACCTGTTCCAGTCAAGCTGTACAATGGCCACTGTATAACTGTCTTACCATGTATACTGTATCCTTAACTCAGGTGCAATATATGTATATAGGAATCATTGTATATAAAATCACTTCATTTTGCTTTTAATTAAGTTATTGAACTTTTATTTAAATTTATTTTTATTTATTCTTTTTTCAGACAATTTTATCTTCTATTTTTAGACATGTTTACTACTTCTTTGATTCAGGAGCTTGGAAGCAAATTTGAATTTCCCTCCTGGGATTAATAAAGTAATTCTGATTCTAATTCTGGGCGGCACGGTGGTGTAGTGGTTAGCGCTGTCGCCTCACAGCAAGAAGGTCCGGGTTCGAGCCCCGTGGCCGGCGAGGGCCTTTCTGTGTGGAGTTTGCATGTTCTCCCCGTGTCCGTGTGGGTTTCCTCCGGGTGCTCCGGTTTCCCCCACAGTCCAAAGACATGCAGGTTAGGTTAACTGGTGACTCTAAATTGAGCGTAGGTGTGAATGTGAGTGTGAATGGTTGTCTGTGTCTATGTGTCAGCCCTGTGATGACCTGGCGACTTGTCCAGGGTGTACCCCGCCTTTTGCCCGTAGTCAGCTGGGATAGGCTCCAGCTTGCCTGTGACCCTGTAGAACAGGATAAAGCGGATAGAGATAATGAGATGATATGAGATTCTAATTCTGAAAATTATTTGTATTTTCTTTTGGCCAGTGTAATCTATAGCAAGAGCGCCCCCTAGTGAGACCTGGTCTCTGGAAATGAAGTGCAATATGCCTGCCAGCTCCCTTTTTTTTTTTTTTTTTTAAAGTCATTAATTTATGAATGAATGTGAAATAAGTTTCTGAGTTTGGAAGGTAGAACAACTAATTTGTGGATGCAAGTGAGGAAATTAGCTTTTCAAAACTCCAAAACCTGTAGCAGTAATGATTGTCAATCTGTCCATGTGAACTGATCTACGGTATATAGAGAGAGGATATTACATGGTTACCTGAAGATATGAAGTTTATCTTCGAGTGGTGAATGGATATATCACGAGTGAAGTGAAAAAGATAAACTTCGTATCTTCACGCCACCGTGTAATGTTCTTTATATTGTATGGACACATCCACAAAACAATATGCAAGTTTTATGCAAAATAATTTTAATTTTGAACTGGTTCAACATTTTGATAACGAGACAGTGTGAAAACGCTAGGGGTGACATCATCAGAGTGAAATATTGGGAATTATTATACATACGGGACAATTTTTTGATGGAAAAAAATGTATTCTATTCCCTTCTAGCGGGTTTCATTCATTTGGTTTGATAGCATGCAATATTGTTAGCATATCGCTTATCCTACGTGTATTATATCACTCTACCCAATGGAGAATGAGCGTTGAATATGGTTTACAATATTGCGTGGTTTTCAAGATAACATGATGTCGTACGCGAACTGATGCGAATATTCAACGAGAGAGTTTTCTGCTGCGCATGCACCGAAGCATTTCTTTGTTTGCCAGTCGCGCCCGCAGTAAACTGTCGCAGTGAATTGAAACTGGCATAAGGTGTGTATTACATGTAAAACTTTCGTGCTAGCGAGCGACTGTGACAATGTGTAAACAGACATGGCCACCAGGTTTGCTTCATTAAATACGGAAGATTTTGAGAGAATTTTGAAAGAGAAGGACACAATGAACACCTACCCAGACTTCATTATGTATTCTTCACGCATATTTGCAAGAGAAGAACATACCAACGTCAAAAAACTGGAAAAGAGTGTGTGTATATAATAATAATAATAATAATATTGGCTGGCTTTTTTGTCGTGGTATGTCAGACATATTGCATTCAGCTAGCATGATATTGAACTCGTCTTCGACTCATTCAGTCTCATGCTAGCTGAATGGAATATATCTGATATACCGCTCAACACCAGCCGATATTATTTTTTAAAAATATGTCACTCAGATCAGCGATGTATTTTGTATGAAAAATGCGAGTTTTTCAACACGAGAATATAAACTTCATATCTTCAAGCCAGCATGTGATTTTTCTTTTTTTAAAGATTTTTTTTGGGCTTTTTTCAGCTTTATTGGATAGGACAGTATAGAGACAGGACAGGAAATGAGTGGGAGAGAGAGACGGGGAGGGATCGGGAAATGACCTCAGGTTGGAATCAAACCCGGGTCCCCGGATTTATGGTATGGCGCCTTAGCCACCTGAGCCGATTTTTCTTTTTATTACATAGACACTTTCACAAACAAAAAGTACTCATTTATTAAAACAATTCATCAAATTCCTCTCGAGTGACGCATAGAGATTTATGTCACGGTTTTGGTTTTCCATGTCCTGGATGTAACTCGTATGAAAATACGAGTGGCGTATTTCCCAGTAAAACACTTGTCTCTGTTTATCTATTGATCTATCGATCAGTCATTCCTACAATGCGGTGCCATTTCAGTGTTGTGACTTCCTTTAAAAAAAAAAAAGTTAACTTTGCAAGAATTTATCA
This sequence comes from Neoarius graeffei, assembly GCF_027579695.1. Taxonomy (NCBI): domain Eukaryota; kingdom Metazoa; phylum Chordata; class Actinopteri; order Siluriformes; family Ariidae; genus Neoarius; species Neoarius graeffei. The sequence goes on along the minus strand of NC_083573.1, from coordinate 40,294,540 downwards.
TTTCATCTGAAGGAGGGTTTATTAAACTACAAGAAAATAATATTGGTCGAGCTCAGGATCTCTCATCTCATTATCTCTAGCCGCTTTATCCTTCTACAGGGTCGCAGGCAAGCTGGAGCCTATCCCAGCTGACTACGGGCGAAAGGCGGGGTACACCCTGGACAAGTCGCCAGGTCATCACAGGGCTGACACATAGACACAGACAACCATTCACACTCACATTCACACCTACGCTCAATTTAGAGTCACCAGTTAACCTAACCTGCATGTCTTTGGACTGTGGGGGAAACCGGAGCACCCGGAGGAAACCCACGCGGACACGGGGAGAACATGCAAACTCCGCACAGAAAGGCCCTCGCCCGCCACGGGGCTCAAACCCGGACCTTCTTGCTGTGAGACGACAGCGCTAACCGCTACACCACCGTGCCGCCCTGAGCTCAGAATATTGAATTATAATAATTTTGACCAAATTCTTGGCATACAACATGGGCCAAATGTCCACCCTGTTACGGGACACTTTCATCTTTATTAATAGGTGTTCTGAATGCACAGTCATTGTGATATTTACATTTTCTAAGATCAAAACTGTCCCTTATTTGCTCGTTAAAAGTATTTAAAAAAATATTCATAAATAAGCATTATATTGGAAAAAAAAGTCATGTTCTGTTTTAAGGCAAAATATAGTTTCAACACATTTCTTTTGCAATAAAAAGAAAGTTCAATGGAATTGTTCCCCATTTTTAAGTGATTTTGAGTTTTTCAATTGATTCACTGTGTTAGTAACCACAAAGTCAAGCAAAATATTATTCAATTTTATTTAATTAATATAAAAAACACAGGGGTAACAGGGTGGACAGCATGTGTAACGGGGCTGGCATTACAACAGAGTATAAAAATACATTTCATTTTAAAAAAGGCAATTCAGTTAGTTTATCACACCACACCATAATGCACACCCAACATAAACATCAGGAACACTGATGAACACACGGTCAATTTCATTCGGTAGCCTCCTTCTCCTCTGTCTGGCATTCTTCTGCCCAACATCATATTACCTTTAAAACAACAACGTTGTTACAATTTACAATAACTCAAGTGGATACATGTTCTGTATACAGCAATACTAGGATAGAAGGTCATTAGTCACTAGGGTGGTCCCCAAATTTTTTTTTTTTTAGGATTTTGTTATGGGGCGGCACGGTGGTGTAGTGGTTAGCGCTGTCGCCTCACAGCAAGAAGGTCCGGGTTCGAGCCCTGTAGCCGGCGAGGGCCTTTCTGTGCGGAGTTTGCATGTTCTCCCCGTGTCCGCGTGGGTTTCCTCCGGGTGCTCCGGTTTCCCCCACAGTCCAAAGACATGCAGGTTAGGTTAACTGGTGGCTCTAAATTGAGCGTAGGTGTGAATGTGAGTGTGAATGGTTGTCTGTGTCTATGTGTCGGCCCTGTGATGACCTGGCGACTTGTCCAGGGTGTACCCCGCCTTTCACCCGTAGTCAGCTGGGATAGGCTCCAGCTTGCCTGCGACCCTGTAGAACAGGATAAAACGGCTAGAGATAATGAGATTTTGTTACGACCACCTTACCTTTTTTTTTTTTACATTGCCTAAAAGAAGTTATTGTGCGAAATTTGGTTAAGATTGAACAATGTTTAGAGGTGCCACAAAGCCATTAAAGTTTTCACTCAAGACACAATATAAAATAATGTGGCTTATTAACTTTCATATTACTGCAAACAATACAGTAATATAACTTCCTGTGTTCAAAGTAACAATAGCTATTACTTGTCTGTGATTTTTCTAAACCCTTCGGTATTATGGTATCTTGTGGAGATAAAAGAACACACTAAGGACTTCCCTAGCAGAAGGACGCTTTCTCCCAGACAGTTCCTTGGAAGTGGGACCAATTAACCAAACATAATTGTCCTTTCTGGTTTTGTGCTTTGCACCACCGGTACTACTTGTATTACTGTTGCTAGCCATCTGAAAAACATAGAAAGAAAAACATTCACAGCTTCATCAGCATATTACGATCAGTGCTCATTGTTTAAGAACCCCTTAGTGCATGAAAGTTAACCTTCGATCAGTCTATAAACTCTTCCTGCCTCTTCTTTTTCATAGAAGTGGCGTATTCCCTCTAGAACTGTGACTTTTTGGGGGTTTGAGATCTTCTCTGCAACAGTCTACGCACCAACTAATGTTAATGGCTTAACCCGATTTGCAACCTCGTGTGGCACCTCTAAATATTAACCAGTTTTTCTGAAATTTTGCTTTTTAGCCTACGTAAAAAAATGGTAGGGTGGTCGGAATGTTTTGGTAAAAAAATAATTTTCCCATACATTTCGGGACCGGTGGCACGGTGGTGTAGTGGTTAGCGCTGTCGTCTCACAGCAAGAAGATCCGGGTTCGAGCCCCGTGGCCGGCGAGGGCCTTTCTGTGCGGAGTTTGCATGTTCTCCCCGTGTCCGCGTGGGTTTCCTCCGGGTGCTCCGGTTTCCCCCACAGTCCAAAGACATGCAGGTTAGGTTAACTGGCGACTCTAAATTGACCGTAGGTGTGAATGGTTGTCTGTGTCTATGGTGGGGTTTACATTAGACCGTATCAGCGGATCATCAGATTAATGTTTTTAAAACGATTAGTGTGCACACAGCAACACCAATACACGATTCGCGTGCACACAGCAACGCCAATACACGGATACGCTCGGCTCCGCAGGCATCCTGCGCTCCAAATCACTCCACCCTGAACAGCGAGTGCCCTCTGGAGGGTGCGCACTCCGGCCCTGCACAGCTCACAGAGCGTGCGAGTGAAGCGCACGAGCAGTGATTCGGGACTGAGCCGCTGTGTGTGTGATCCCAGTGCATATCACTTACCACTTGCAAGTGGAAGGATGGCAAGCCTAAAGACAATCATAACTACACAATGGGCAGTATTTGCATCAGTATTTGCAGTATTTTCATACTTTTTTATACTCTTTAATGAAAGGTGATACAAGGTGGAAGTCCGCGCCGTTTTTCAGCAGTCGCGTCACATGACCAACGCCAGCGAATCAGGAAGGTGGATGTCACAGTGACGTTGTCCAATGACGACACCAGCTAGAGCTCAGCACAGCGTATCCGCGTATTCTCAATGTTTACACAGCACCGGACCAGACACGATCTGGATTGAATACGTGGACCCTGGCGGATTCCCGTTTCCAGGCGTTTTAATGTAAACGGACAGTGCATCCGCGAAGAAAACGAGACAGATACGGTCTAATGTAAACTTGGCCAAAGTGTCAGCCCTGTGATGACCTGGCGACTTGTCCAGGGTGTACCCCGCCTTTCACCCGTAGTCAGCTGGGATAGGCTCCAGCTTGCCTGCGACCCTGTAGAAGGATAAAGCGGCTAGAGATAATGAGGTGAGATGAGATTTCGGGACCAACCTATTAGTCACATTAAAGTAAGTTGTTCTTATAGCATCCGTTTGTTAGGCAACACACACACGCGCACACAGTAAGCGCAAAACCAACAGATAATTCAACTTCAAATTTTATCTATCTAATCAATAAACTGCCAACTTTCTTCTAACCTAGAGGGCCCTGGTTGGGGGGCATTTTCTGGCTCTGGGGGACTTTGTGGACTTGAAGGAGGACTTAACTGAAAGGTTGTCCTGGACCTTACTCTTTCCCTCTGCTTTCTCTTCTTTTCTCACCATTTCTTTCTCTGTGCTCTCTTCTCTCTTTCACTGAGGCCTGACACTTTTTCCTTTTTCTTCCTTCCTCTGTGTCCCTTCTCCACCTCTCTTTCTCTTTATTTAGGTATTTTGCCCGTTTTTCAGGGTCTGCATCACGCCGTGCCCTGTAGCGCCGTTGCTTTTCTGCAGCAGACAGCGGCGCCATTCACTGACAAAAACATGCATGTTGTTTTAATCAGTCATTTTGAAAGTCTCATCTCATTATCTCTAGCCGCTTTATCCTGTTCTACAGGGTCGCAGGCAAGCTGGAGCCTATCCCAGCTGACTACGGGCGAAAGGCGGGGTACACCCTGGACAAGTCGCCAGGTCATCACAGGGCTGACACATAGACACAGACAACCATTCACACTCACATTCACACCTACGGTCAATTTAGAGTCACCAGTTAACCTAACCTGCAGGTCCATTTAAAATGTGATTTTTGAAATAAAGATTAGAATATTTTTAAATAAGATATACCATATAATGTCATGGGGACTCAAATGGCACCGAATGGTAGGAACGACCCATAAACAGTGGTGCTTGAAAGTTTGTGAACCCTTTAGAATTTTCTATATTTCTGCATAAATATGACCTAAAACATCATCAGATTTTTACACAAGTCCTAAAAGTAGATAAAGAGAACCCAGTTAAACAAATGAGACCAAAATATTATACTTGGTCATTTATTTATTGAGGAAAATGATCCAATATTACATATCTGTGAGTGGCAAAAGTATGTGAACCTCTAGGATTAGCAGTTAATTTGAAGGTGAAATTAGAGTCAGGTGTTTTCAATCAATGGGATGACAATCAGGTGTGAGTGGGCACCCTGTTTTATTTAAAGAACAGGGATCTATCAAAGTCTGATCTTCACAACACGTTTGTGGAAGTGTATCATGGCACGAACAAAGGAGATTTCTGAGGACCTCAGAAAAAGCGTTGTTGATGCTCATCAGGCTGGAAAAGGTTACAAAACCATCTCTAAAGAGTTTGTACTCCACCAATCTACAGTCAGACAGATTGTGTACAAATGGAGGAAATTCAAGACCATTGTTACCCTCCCAGGAGTGGTTGACCAACAAAGGTCACTTCAAGAGCAAGGCATGTAATAGTTGGCGAGGTCACAAAGGACCCCAGGGTAACTTCTAAGCAACTGAAGGCCTCGCTCACATTGGCTAATGTTAATGTTCATGAGTCCACCATCAGGAGAACACTGAACAACAATGGTGTGCATGGCAGGGTTGGAAGGAGAAAGCCACTGCTCTCCAAAAAGAACATTGCTGCTCATCTGCAGTTTGCTAAAGATCACATGGACAAGCTAGAAGGCTATTGGAAAAATGTTTTGTGGACGGATGAGACCAAAATAGAACTTTTTGGTTTAAATGAGAAGCGTTATGTTTGGGGAAAGGAAAACACTGCATTCCAGCATAAGAATCTTATCCCATCTGTGAAACATGGTGGTGGTAGTATCATGGTTTGGGCCTGTTTTGCTGCATCTGGGCCAGGACGGCTTGCCATCATTGATGGAACAATGAATTCTGAATTATACCAGCAAATTCTAAAGGAAAATGGTCAGGACATCTGTCCATGAACTGAATCTCAAGAGAAGATGGGTCATGCAGCAAGACAACGACCCTAAGCACGCAAGTCGTTCTACCAAAGAATGGTTAAAGAAGAATAAAGTTAATGTTTTGGAATGGCCAATTCAAAGTCCTGACCTTAATCCAACTGAAATGTTGTGGAAGGACCTGAAGCGAGCAGTTCATGTGAGGAAACCCACCAAAATCCCAGAGTTGAAGCTGTTCTGTACGGAGGAATGGGCTAAAATTCCTCCAAGCCGGTGTGCAGGACTGATCAACAGTTACCAGAAACATTTATTTGCAGTTATTGCTGCACAAGGGGGTCACACCAGATACTGAAAGCAAAGGTTCACATACTTTTGCCACTCACAGATATGTAATATTGGATCATTTTCCTCAATAAATAAATGACCAAGTGTAATATTTTTGTCTCATTTGTTTAACTGGGTTCTCTTTATCTGCTTTTAGGACTTGTGTGAAAATCTGATGATGTTTTAGGTCATATTTATGCAGAAATATAGAAAATTCTAAAGGGTTCACAAACTTTCAAGCACCACTGTATACACATACACACACTGTACAGTACGTGTCAAAATCACCTTCTAAATCAATGGATTTTCTTTATTTTTATTAATTAAGACACTTCATGTCTGAAAGTAATGATGGATGTCGTTTCTCCTTACTTGGTTGAGCTGTTCTTGACTAAATGTGGATTCCAACAGTTGTCAAATAAGGCTATTTAAACGGTGACTACTTTGAAGAATCTAAAGTATGAAACTTTTTAAAACACTTTTTGTTTACCACATAATTCCGTACATGTTCCAGATGTTATTTCATAGTTTTGATGTCTTCAATGTTGTTCTACAATGTGGAAAATAATCAAAATACAGAAACCCCTATGAATGAGTAGGCGTGTCCAAACTTTTGACTGATACTGTATATGAAAACAAGCTAAGTTAGCTTTGTAAACTTGCCATGGATAAGCTATTAATTTCTTAAACTGAATGCTGAAGCCATACAAACATATCCGAATGACACAGTTTATGTGGAAATAACCTCTGCGATTGTTCTCACTCTAATCCAGATGCATCCAAACAAGACCTTGATGTCTGCAAGTTTTTCCTGAAGGGCAGGTGTCATTTTGGAGATAAATGTCGCCTGTCTCACAGGTTTGTCTACCACTATTCGGATATCACTGGATTATTGTCATAATTGTTGTGGATGTTAAAGTTGCAGTGTAATGGTAATGTGCTTGTCAGTAGTGGTGTTTTCATACAGCAGGTGGCATAGTTTCTGTAGCATTTTGTTTGGTAAATGCTCAAAGGTTTGATGGAGCCTAATAGTCCAGATCCCACAAGGCCAATAATGCACCATTATTTCCTTTCTGCGTTTTCTCCCCCTTCCCTTTTTTCAAAGCAGCCCAACTCCATTTGCTGATCATAACCTGGTACAAACCGAAGGAGAGAAAGAACACAAAAAACGTAAAACCAAAAAAAGGTCAGGCAAAACGGATAAGGCCAAATATGAAGAAAGCAAAGGTAAAATGTACATGTCGCGTCAGTATACCTTATTCACCTGTAACACTTGATTACTGCAACATCTCATTTATTTTCTTTTTACTCCCAAGGCCCTGAGAAAAAGCTGCGCATGCGAACGGCAGATGATGTCATTTCCAGGATTCTGTGGGATACCTCTGTGGACCCAGCAGACTTTATAGTCGGCCACCTGGACCGCTTTCTGGGACTTCTGGAACGACCTTTCTCTGACTTCTCATGGGACACTCAGGTGCAGGATAGATGGCTCAGTTTTTGTTTTTTTACTTGGCACTTGTTAATTTCAGACTTGAAGACCTTGCATACACAGTGTAATCACTTGAGGTTTTATATGTTCACAGTTGTGTGACTGTGACTATTCAGAGGAAATGACCATTCCTCGTCACAGGATCCAGTACTTCACCTATAAAGGCCAGCGTGTGTGGGACAGAGACAGTCGCACTGACCATGTGTTTGGCTCCACAGGACAGTCAGTGATATCCCCATTTGATAGGGGGGATCAATCACAAGGTGAGGCTCAAAATCTTTTTAGACCATATTTGAATTGTACACTGCCTGACCAAAAAAAAAAAAGTCGCACGTTTTAATATTTAGTCGGACCGCTTTAGCTTTGATTATGGCACACATTTGCTACGGCATTGTTTCAGCAACCTCACGCAACATCACAACATTTATTTCCATCCAGAGTTGCATTCCTTTTTCGCCAAGATCTTGTATTCATGACAGGAGAGTTGAACCACTCCATAAAATCTTCTCCAGCACATTCCAAAGATTCTCAGTGGGGTTAAAGGTAGACTGCCTTTCACATTTTTCAAGTGTAGGTCATAAAAAGAATTTTCCCCGGCACCCAATTATTGTAGTGGTGTAGTGGTTAGCGCTGTTGCCTCACAGCAAGAAGGTCTGGGTTCGATCCCCGTGGCCGGCGAGGGCCTTTCTGTGTGGAGTTTGCATGTTCTCCCCGTGTCCGCGTGGGTTTCCTCCGGGTGCTCCGGTTTCCCCCACAGTCCAAAGACATGCAGGTTAGGTTAATTGGTGACTCTAAATTGACCGTAGGTGTGAATGTGAGTGTGAATGGTTGTCTGTGTCTATGTGTCAGCCTTGTGATGACCTGGCGACTTGTCCAGGGTGTACCCCGCCTTTCGCCCGTAGTCAGCTGGGATAGGCTCCAGCTTGCCTGCGACCCTGTAGAACAGGATAAAGCGGCTAGAGATAATGAGATGGCCCTAAATTATCCATTATTTTTTTCCTGCTTCACCATAATGCAATACAAGATACTACGCCATGCATCACGTGTTGGGCTTTCCCCATTCGCACAAGGCATTGTGGGATACAAATTCGAAACAGGAGAGAAACATGGAGGACGTGAGTGTGAGAATGAAACGTAAAAGACTGACTACGGTAACGGAAAGCGAGAAGAAAAGACGTTATGTTATATACGAAGCAAAGGAAACGCAGGACCAAACTAATAAATATCGGCAGTCAGCGAGCACCTCGATGTGATCAGCTGTTCGTTTAGTGACAGAATGATGGAACTGTCAGTGCACGGTCAAATGTAAACCTGTAGATGGCAGTAATGCAACACTGGATGCCAGCTGCCGCAAAACCTTAAAGATGAAGAAGATGAAGGTAAACCTGCACATGCGCACACCGGACTTCCTCTGTCTGCTTGACTGCGCGAAGCGAACGATTTCATGTACATTGTTTGCTAGAGAATCCCTTCAAATTAAATAACTTCCCAGCCACAGAACGGCCTGTTTTTTTAGATATTACAAAAATAAACATCACGATGACCAAATTTCAGAGGGGACTAAATTTCACCGATTTTATGAAATCAAAAGGCCGTCTACTTTTAAGACTCTGTGGTGGCCAATTCAGGCGTGAAAATGATTCCTGAACCAGTCTTTCACTATTTGAGCCCTAATTTTATTCTTGTGCCATCAGGGAAGAATAAAAAAACATTGATGTGATAACCTGGTTATTCAGTACATTCAGGTCATCAGCTGCCTTCATTTTTTTTGCCCCATTACATTGTTGAGCCCTGACCTGACTAAGAGGCTGTCCACACGGCAACGGATTCAGGTGAATCTGATAAAATTGTTTATCGTTTCGGCCTGGCGTCCACACGGCACCGGCGTTTTGGGTGCCCCAAAACGATATTTTTTGAGGACGGGTTCCAGAGTGGAAAAATCTGGCAACGGCGACGTTGCGAAGTCGTCTGAATGAGTAGAACGGATTTGTTTACGATGACGTCACAACCACGTGACTAGAACAAGCAGCACTCTCGCTGTTTTGTATGAACCACTGCATTGCATTCACTTTTGTATACAGCTTTTCTTTTAAATAAACAAGTAACTGAACCATTTCTTGAATTTCTTTTTTTTTATTGGATAAGACTGCTTTTCAAAATGTTCACACACAATAAGAAAATTAAGTTATATAAATTATATAAAAATGCTTTTCAAAATGTTCACACACAATAAGAAAATTAAGTTATATAAAACTATGCACACTAATAAAACTAATTTGTACACACAGAAGGCACGATTTCCTCGCGTAGTCGCAGCCATCTTCTTGTTGTTGTGTGCTTGTTCCTGTGAGTGCTTCACGCTGGGTAGAAGAAGGGGTTTATGCGCATGCGTCCTACTTCTTCTATTGTTCTGGTGTCTCCGATGGGACCGTCTTACAGCGCACGTAGAGGTGTGGCATGTGTATTGCATCGTTTTCAGCAAGCGTTGCGTTGCCATATGTACCTGATATTTTACTGATCCGTTGCCCATGTGGACGCGATATTTTTATTATTTTTTTTTTAAATAAAATCTCGTTGCCGTTGTCGTGTGGATGTAGCCTAACTGAAGCAACTCCAGATCATAACACTGTCTCCAGAAGCTTGTACAGTGGCCATTACAGTATGTATGATGGGTGCATTGCTTCATGTGCTTCCCTTCTTACCCTGACACACCCATCACTCAGGAATAGGGTCAATCTGGACTCATCAGACCAGTGATCTTTTTCCATTGCTCCAGAGTCCAACCTTTATGCTTCCTAGCAAACTGAAGCCATTTCTTCCGATTAGTCTTACTAACAAGTGGTTTTCTTATGGCCACACAGCTCTTTAGTCCCAATCCTTTGAGCTCTTGTCACAGTGTGCATGTACAAATGCTCTTACTTTCACTATCAATCACAGCTGTGAGTTCTACTGTCGATTTTGTACAATTCGACTTCACCAAGCATTTAAGTGATCTCCAATCATGGCCAGTTAAGATTTTTTCCAACCACATTTTTTCCCCACAAAGTTGATGATTTGCCACTATCCTTCCAGGTTTTAATAATGCAATGGACAGTTCATAACCCAATTCCAGTCATTTCAGCAAACTCCTTTGTTGTTTTCTTTGCTTGATGCAGGCCAATAATTTAATTTGCCCCTTCTAAAACAGAGTAACATCTTTCCCATGACCACAGGATACATCATCTGACATGGTTGCTTAAAAAATGAGAAGCTACTCACTGCATCAGTTAGAGTTACGTGAACTGTTGGCAGCTGAAACACATTAATCACTGCAGTAATTATCCAGTAAAAGGCTTTTAATTATTTGCTTATTTAAATGCAAATAGACAGGCAGTGTATTTGCATAAATATATCGGTCCTTACACATGCTTGGGCTTAAAGGTGACATATGGGCCTTTTCCACTACCCTTTTTCAGCTCACTTCAGCCCAACACGGCTCGCGTTTCGACTACCTCAGAGCAGCACGACTGAGCTCACTTCAGCCCTACTCAGCACCTAAAACTCGCACAGTTTTGGAGTGGGGCTGAAGTGAGCCCAACCGAGCCGAGTGGGGCTAGGGGTGTGAGGAGACACTCCCCTGTGCACTGATTGGTGAGGAGGAGTGTCCTCACATGCCCACACACGCCCCGCGAGCACGCTGGGATCTGTAAACACCGTAAACCCGGAAGAAGAAGAATTACGAATTTCTGGAGCCTTATGCGCCTCGCCTCATCTATACGCTCTTGCCAGTATCTGTTGGCGTTGTCGGTGACAACAAGCCACAGCACCAAGACCAGCAACACTAACGACTCCATATCCTCCATGTTTATTGTTTACTATCCGGGTCGTGAGACTACCGCTTAAAAGGTCACTGATGTCACTGTTTGCGCCGCCTAACGACATCACGTGACGTCCACCCACTTTCGCTAACTCCACCCAATGTGTCCACCCACTTCCAGCCAGCACGGTTCAGCGCGGTTGTAGTCGAAATGCAACTCCAACAGCCCCGCTCAGCCCAACTCAGCACCGCAAGGCTCAGCCCAACTCAGCCGCGTTGGTAGTGTAAAAGCCCCATTATTGTACCCTTTTTCCACAAGTTGACACAGTTCCCTTCTGACATGATTGTTTAAAAAAATAAGAAGCTACTCACTGCATTATTTGTTTATTTGAATCGAAATGGCGACGTTCCTTTTGGCCAGGTAGTGTATTATGTATTACACCGTCCTATCTACTTATGCTGGTGTTAAGCAATATATTTATATCAGTTCAATCTAATATCGTATTCAGCAGTTCAATCTAATATCGTATTCAGCAGTTCATTAGTGCTGCCTCACTCACGCTGCTCCTCTGCCTAATCATTATGCTAAACGATGCATATTTAATGTGTCTTTTTTTTTTTTTATGACAAGTCGTATAATGTTGATCCTTAATGTTTGTTCCCTTTGATCTCATTAATAAAATGACAATTCATAGACAATCTTGTTCCAGATGCCGCAGAAAATGGGGAAGAACTGTCTGGAGAGACAAATGAGCATGGTTCTGTAAAGCACAGCTTAATGGGTGCTGCAGATGAGGACACTCTCAGTGATGCTGGAGAAACATTAGACTGTAGCACAAATATACAAACTGACAAAGACCATGAGGATGTAAGTCTAGCTCAAGAGGCAGAGAGACTATCCATCTCTCCAGGAGACAAACAAACCACAATGCAGGATGAATGGACAGATAGTTGGGACAAGGAGGAAGTGAAGGAGAAAGAGATGGAGCCTGTGCAGGCCATACCTCAAGGGCCACCCCCAGGCCGCCAACGACGCAAGCCCACTCATTTCATTTGCTTCCGTGTGGACTCACCTGCTGCCTTGCGTGCCTTCCAGCTTCTCCAGAGGAAAGTTCTGACCCACTTGCCCCAGTCCGAGCCACTGTGGGTGAAACCAGAGTCCCTGCATGTTACTCTCTCTCTGCTCTTTCTTCAAGGCCCCTCTGAAGTCTTTGCTGCTAGCGAGCTCCTTCGCTCAATAGCCAAAAACTTCTACAAACCACCCATCTCCGTCTTCTTCACGCCTAGACTGAGGCACTTCAGTGGAAAAGTTCTCCATATCGCCCCCAAGCCTCTCCCGGACATCCAGAACCTAAATGCTCCCCTCCAGGAAGCATTCAGGGAGAAAGGCTGGCTCCATCGTGACTCCCGAAACCCTACCTACCATCTCACGCTCGCTAAAGTGACAGAAGCAGACGCAGAAAGGATATTTGAAGACGTGTGGCAGATTAAACTGGATAAGCAGTTGAATTTCGGGAAGCTAATAGTGGACAAGTTGTATCTGTGTGTTAACGATGTTCCACGGGCTGTAAATGGCTTTTATGAGACAGTGTGTTCTGTACAGTTGCCCACTGTATAACAGCAAAAGGTTGATTTTATTATAAGAAAAAAATAGTGCCAGTCATTTTTACATACCAAGCAACAAATAGAAAATTTGGGGAGAAATAATACCCAGTTGACTCTGTTTACTAGATGGACATCGTAACATCTGTATTTACATAATGTCCAAATGATTTTACTGATATTTTTTTAAATTAATGATGACAAGCGAATTTAAAGAAATTTAAAAAAACATTTAAAGAGCGTAAAAACTAATGAATCACTTGAGAATTTACACTACCGTTCAAAAGTTTGGGGTCACCCAGACAATTTTGTGTTTTCCATGAAAAGTCACACTTTTATTTCCCACCATAAGTTGTAAAATGAATAGAAAAAATATAGTCAAGACATTTTTCTGGCCATTTTGAGCATTTAATCGACCGCACAAATGTGATGCTCCAGAAACTCAATCTGCTCAAAGGAAGGTCAGTTTTATAGCTTCTCTAAAGAGCTCAACTGTTTTCAGCTGTGCTAACATGATTGTACAAGGGTTTTCTAATCATCCATTAGCCTTCTGAGGCCCTGTTTACATTATTTCGAATCAGCGGATCGTCAGATTAACGTTTTTAAAACGATTCGCGTGCACACAGCAACGCCAATACACGATTCGCGTGCACACAGCAACGCCAATACACGGATACGCTAATCACATGACTAATTAGACGGCACGTCACATGATCCCAGTGCATATCGGGCATGCGCAAGTCACTCACCACTTGCAAGTGGAAGGATGGCAAGCGAACACCTTCTCCAGCAAATAAACACACCTGGCTGTGATGTTCATGTTCTCACTGAGTTTAAGCGCCCGAAGGAGGTTGAAATGTGTAAATAAACCTCAGTGCGGCTCAGCGCTTCCTTCTGCGCTCCAAATCACTCCGCCCTGAACAGCGAGTGCCCTCTGGAGGGTGCGCACTCCGGCCCTGCGCAGCTCACAGAGCGCGCGAGTGAAGCGCACGAGCAGTGATTTGGGACTGAGCCGCTGTGTGTGTGATCCCAACGCCAGTGAATCAGGAAGGTGGATGTCACCGTGACGTTGTCCAATGACGACGTCAGCTAGAGCTCAGCACAGCGTATCCGCGTATCCTCAATGTTTACACAGCACCGGACCAGACACGAACTGGATTGAATACGTGGGCTCTGGCGGATTCCCGTTTCCCGGCGTTTTAATGTGAACGGACAGTGCATCCGCGAAGAAAACGAGACAGATACGGTCTAATGTAAACTTGGCCTGAGGCAATGAGCAAACACATTGTACCATTAGAACACTGGAGTGAGAGTTGCTGGAAATGGGCCTCTATACACCTATGGAGATATTGCACCAAAAACCAGACATTTGCAGCTAGAATAGTCATTTACCACATTAGCAATGTATAGAGTGGATTTCTGATTAGTTTAAAGTGATCTTCATTGAAAAGAACAGTGCTTTTCTTTCAAAAATAAGGACATTTCAAAGTGACCCCAAACTTTGAACGGTAGTGTATACCATTTTATATTTATAATGCACAGTGTGTGAGGATATGTTCAGTTAAAAAATATACTTTAAGCCAGTAGTTCATAAGTTTTGGGGATTTATGGGTTTGGAGACCTCTCGGATGGTAATACATAATTGCAAGCAACTTGGAGAAGAATGTTTTGTAATGTGAGTTATTAGTTACCTCTTCATTGTGTAGGTTTTATCAGATACAGACAATAAGGGATTACTCAAGTTCACACGTACTACAGCAATTATTTCAATTAATCGGTTATCACAGTCATTAGATTTTATAGTCATTTTATTGTTTGTCATAGAAACAATTTGTACAAGTTAGGCCTGTTATGTTTATTACAGCAGTTATTTGAGCTGATCTGTTTCCACAGTCATTAGATTGTGCAGTCATGTTTATCACAAGAAATTATATGAAATAGGTGTGTTTTCATCAATTAGCAAATAAAAAAAAAAAACAGCATCCTGAAACATCTGATCTGTTGTGCAATTTTTATATTGTTATTTTCTTAACTGCATTAACTGTCCTGAACCACCTATGTCAACACTATATATTTACAGTGTCTTGCAAAAGTATTCCTCCCTCTTGGTGTTTGTCCTGTTTTGTCACATTACAAGTTGGAATTAAAATGGATTTTTTTGATTTACACAACATGCCTTATGATTTACACAAACGATAAGATGATTAAACAGAAATCTGGAGTGTGCATAGGTATTCAACCCCTTTCATATGAAACCCCTAAATAAGAGCTGGTCCAACCAATTCACTTCATAAGTCACATAATTAGTTGATCCACCTGTGTGCAAAGTGTCACATGATCTGTCACATGATGTCTGTATAAATCAACCTGTTCTGGAAGGACCCTGACTCTGCAACACTACTAAGCAAGCAACATGAGAACCAAGGAGCCTCCAAACAGGTCAGAGACAAAGTTGTGGAGAAGTATAGATCAGGGTTGGGTCATAAAAAATATCCCAAACTGAATATCCCAAGGAGAACCATTAAATCCATTATAGCAAAATGGAAAGAATATGGTACCACTACAAATCTGATAAGAGAAGGCCGCCCACCAAAACTCACAGACCGGGCAAGGAGGGCATTAATCAGAGATGCAACAAAGACACCAAAGATAACACTAAAGGAGCTGCAAAGATCCACAGTGGAGATGGGAGTATCTGTCCATTGGACCACTTTAAGTTGTATACTCCGAAGAGTGGGGCTTTATGGAAGAGTGGCCAGAAAAAAGTAATTGCTTAAGAAATTACGTTTGGAGTTTGCCCAACAGCATGTGGCAGACTCCCCAAACACATGGAAGAAGATTCTCTGGTCAAATGAGACTAAAATTGATCTTTTTGGCCATCATGGGAAATGCCATATGTGGCACAAACCCAACACCCTGAGAACATGATTCCTACAGTAAAGCATGGTGGTGGCAGCATCATGCTGTGGGGATGTTTTTCATGTGCAGGGACAGGAAAGCTGGTCAGGACTGAAGGAAAGATGGATGGCACTAAATGCAGGGCAATTCTGGAGGAAAACCTGTTTGAGTCAGCCAGAGGTTTGAGACTGGGATGAAGGTTCACGTTTCAGCAGGACAATGACCCTAAACATACTGCTAAAGCTACACTGGAGTGGTTTCAAGAGAAACATTTAAATGTCTTGGAATGGCCTAATCAAAGCCCAGACCTCAATCCAATTGAGAATCTGTGGCATAACTTGAAGATTGCTGTACATCAACGCAACCCATCTAACTTGAAGGAGCTGGAGCAGTTTTGCCTTGAGGAATGGGCAACAATCCCAGTGGCTAGATGTGCTAAGGGGAGGATGTGTGTGTGTGAGAGAGAGAGAGAATACCTATGCACACTCCAGATTTCTGTTTTTTCACGTTAATTATTGTTTGTGTCACAATAAAATAACAATTTTCACCTTTAAAGTGGTAGGCATGTTGTGTAAATCAAATGGTGCTAACCCCCCCAAAATCCATTTTAATTCCAGTTTGTAATGCAACAAAACAGGACAAACACGAAGGGGGATGAATACTTTTGTAAGACACTGTATGCTGGACTACCTTTATAGTCATCATCATCATAACTTCCTAGAAGATTTACAGAATCAGAAACACATGGGTGTATGAAAATGCTGATTAAAATGGCAACATAAAGTGCAGCATAATGCTGTTGTACTACTCTCATGCCCACAAAACGCACTGTATTTTACCCTGGTGCAGATTTAAGAGAGGAGGCACCCCATCCAAAAAATAATAATTTAGTCACAGATACAGAGATATGCCCGCCATTTTTTGATTTAATTAATAAGGTTTAAAAAAAATAAATCATTACATGGGATTGAGCTGAAGAGTTTATTGTATAAATTTATATTTAATAGTAGGTCCTAGCTTAGGTTTTTTTCACTCGTGACACGAATGCAGTGAAAAGTAAGCTGGGCGAGTCCTGTTGGAATTTAACAGGGCGCAGGAGCTTCGTGCATCGACAACATGACATCCTGTATTTCCAGACTGTACACAGACTACGTGTAAAGGGTGTGCACCATCTTTTATGTTTATGGTATCATTAACACGCATGTACACAAGCCAAAATGATAAGATGCAGCAGCAGGCTTACTGCGTACACACACGGGTCGGCTGTCTGGCTACTGTTTGTGTTCATTAACAGGGTATCCCTGTACTCACTATACCCTGTGTATGTACATGGTACACGTGCCGTTTTGGGGGTGAGCCTCACTTTGATTTTTCCAACAGTGGCTGGATTTTTGCAATGGCTCTGAAGAAAATCTGCTTGAAATCCCCTGAGTCTTGGGAGCTAAGACTTATTAGAGGACACAATCATTGTATCGTTATCTCAGTGTATTAAACTCAGGAGCTCAGATCGCAGTTACTGACTTTGTATTATAGACATGCAACTCTTGCAGTCTTTGTTTATAGTTATCTTGGTATTAAGCTGTCTTAAGTGACCATTCACATTCCCTCAGTTTACCTGGGTATATTCACTGTCTTACAGTGTTGCTTGAAAGTTTGTGAACCCTTTAGAATTTTCTATATTTCTGCATAAATATGACCTAAAACATCATCAGATTTTCACACAAGTCCTAAAAGTAGATAAAGAGAACCCAGTTAAACAAATGAGACAAAAATATTATACTTGGCCATTTATTTATTGAGGAAAATGATCCAATATTACATATCTGTGAGTGGCAAAAGTATGTGAACCTCTCGGATTAGCAGTTAATTTGAAGGTGAAATTAGAGTCAGGTGTTTTCAATCAGTGGGATGACAATCAGGTGTGAGTGGGCACCCTGTTTTATTTAAAGAACAGGGATCTATCAAAATCTGATCTTCACAACACATGTTTGTATATTATTATGGCATGAACAAAGGAGATTTCTGAGGACCTCAGAAAAAGCATTGTTGATGCTCATCAGGCTGGAAAAGGTGACAAAACCATCTCTAAAGAGTTTGGACTCCACTAATCCACAGTCAGACAGATTGTGTACAAATGGAGGAAATTCAAGACCATTGTTACCCTCCCCAGGAGTGGTTGACCAACAAAGATCCCTCCAAGAGCAAGGCGTGTAATAGTCGCCGAGTTCACAAAGGACCCCAGGGTAACTTCTAAGCAACTGAAGGCCTCTCTCACATTGGCTAATGTTAGTATTCATGAGTCCACCATCAGGAGAACACTGAACAACAATGGTGTGCATGGCAGGGTTGCAAGGGGAAAGCCACTGCTCTCCAAAAAGAATATTGCTGCTTGCCTGCAGTTTGCTAAAGATCACGTGGACAATCCAGAAGGCTATTGGAAAAATGTTTTGTGGATGGATGAGACAAAAATAGAACATTTTGGTTTAAATGAGAAGTGTTATGTTTGGAGAAAGGAAAAAACTGCACTCCAGCATAAGAACCTTCTCCCATCTGTGAAACATGGTGGTGGTAGTATCACGGTTTGGACTTGTTTTGCTGCATCTGGGCCAGGACGGCTAGCCATCATTGATGGGACAATGACTTCTGAATTATACCAGCGAATTCTAAAGGAAAATGTCATGAACTGAATCTCAAGAGAAGGTGGGTCACGCAGCAAGACAACAACCCTAAGCACACAAGTCATTCTACCAAAGAATGGTTAAAGAAGAATAAAGTTAATGTTTTGGAATGGCCAAGTCAAAGTCCTGACCTTAATCCAATCGAAATGTTGTGGAAGGACCTGAAGCGAGCAGTTCATGTGAGGAAACCCACCAACATCCCAGAGTTGAAGCTGTTCTGTATGGAGGAATGGGCTAAAATTCCTCCAAGCCGGTGTGCAGGATTGATTAACAGTTACTGGAAACGTTTAGTTGCAGTTATTGCTGCACAAGGAGGTCACACCAGATACTGAAAGCAAAGGTTCACATACTTTTGCCACTCACAGATATGCAATATTGGATCATTTTCTTCAATAAATAAATGACCAAGTGTAATATTTTTGTCTCATTTGTTTAACTGGGTTCTCTTTATCTACTTTTAGGACTTGTGTGAAAATCTGATGATGTTTTAGTTCATATTTATGCAGAAATATAGAAAATTCTAAAGGATTCACAAACTTTCAAGCACCACTGTATATGTACTGTACATTGAATGTCCTGAGCAGGAGCTCAGATTGCAGTTGCTAAAATAGTAATAATTTATTGATATAAGGTGTTTTGTGGTCAGCGTACTACACTGTAGTGTGTCATGTGGTAATGCATTATACGACAATGCAACTTTCATAAATATTACCATATATCAGTTATAATTATGTTCTACGCATATACCTGCAACTCTGACAATATCATTTTCAGTGACTAATAAAATGGTTTTGAAAGTTCCTACTTTTTAAATGTTTTTGATATGGTAATTTTCTTTCAGAGATTTCATTTACAACATGTCTCTGACAGCTCAAAATGCATCTCCAGGCATTTAAAAACTGCAGAGCTTCTGGGGGCCTCTGGCGCCCCCTGGACCCCTGGCCTTACCGGCTTAATAATGCCCCCCCCCCCCCCCCCCCCCCCCGCTTCCCATTTTCCTGGATCCGGTCCTGTTTACCTCACAGTTAAACATATCGAGAGAAAATAGAGACACTTGTTAGACTTGGACACTATTTTTTTTCAACAGGATGCTAGGAGAAAACACAGTTCATAGTGAAACGTTCACCAGTGATTCTGTAACACAAAATTTACATACGCATTTGTTTCCCTAATGTCTATATTTATGCACTTAGCTTGCTAACAAGCTTGCCATACATTACATTATTTTGGATTAGCTACCACATTTTAGCCAATAAGGTTTCCACAACCAAAATATGGAACTGGGGAGGCAGCATAGAGCCTGGGAAGACCACTTAATGGTTGGCTAGCTATAAAATTATAAAACACATTTACTGTCCACTTTTTTAGAAACATGGCCATATTCAGGCGATTATCTTAACAGCCAATCATGTGGCAGCAGCGCAATAAAAAAAAAATCGTGTATGTCAAGAGCTTCAGCTAATGTTCATATCAAACATCAGAATGAAGAAAAATTGTGATCTCTGTGACATTAACCATGGCATGGATGTTGGTACCAGATGGACTGGTTTGAATATTTCATAAACTGCTGATCTCCTGGGATTTTCACACACAACAGTCTCTTGAGTTTATACAGAATGGTGTGAAAAACAAAAACCGTCGAGTGAGCGACAAGCTTTGTGAGTGGAAATATCTTGCTGATGAGAGAGGTCAGAGGAAAATGGCCAGATTGGTTTGAGCTGCCAGGAAGGATATATAGTACCCTCCACAATTACACCAAGCACAAGAGAGGGCCTGGGACCCTGGATGATCTGGAGAGATTGTGTAAAGAGGAATGGTCTCAGATGCCCTGCTCTGTATGTCCAACCTTATAAAATGTCACAGGAAAACACTCAGTGCTGGTTTACTGTAAAAGGGAGGTTATACAAAGTATTAAATGCAGGGGTGCCAATAATTATGGCACGTGTTTTTGTTGAAAATAATTATTTCTTGATGAGGGATTTGCTTATTACCTCTGCCAAGGAGGTTATGTTTTCGGTAGCGTTTGTTTGTTTGTTGGTTTGTTTGTTGGTTTGTCTGTTAGCAACATTACGGAAAAAGTTATGAACGGATTGCTCTGAAATTTTTTCCAGAGGTGTGACTGGGCACAAGTAACAATCCATTAAATTTTGATGGTGATCCGGATCACCGTCTGGATCCCGGAATTTTTTAAAGGATTCTTGGCGGAGGTCTGCACTCTCCGAGTGCTTTTCTAGTCTCTGAATAAATTTAATTCAATTAAAGGTTGGATTTTTCTCAGTTTTTCAGTGTGAGATGAAGCTACTTCACCAAAAGCTGCTCAACAGTCTGTGGTCGCCGTTGTCTGATTCTCCTCTTCATGATGCCACATACATTCTCAATAGGAAACAGATCTGGACTGGCAGCAGGCCAGTCAAGTACATGCACTCTGTGTCTACGAAGCCACTCTGTTGTAGCCCGTGCAGAATGAGGCCTAAATTGTCCTGCTCAAATAAGCTTGGACTTCCTGGGAAGAGACGTTGCCTTGATGAATATGTCTCTCTAAAATCCCAATATATACCCCAATATATCAATGGTACCTTCACACATATGCATCTCACTCATGCCGTGGGCATTGATGCCCCCCAAACCATCACAGATGCTGGCTTTTGCACCTTTCTCTGATAACAAACAGGATGGTCATGTTCACCTTTGGCACTGAGAACTCGATGCCTGGTTTTCCTGAAAACAAGCTGAAATGTGGACTCATCTGACCACAGCACACGTTTCCACTGTCTTTCGGTCCATCTGAGATGAGTTCAGGCCCAGAGAAATCAGCTGTGTTTCTGCATAGAATTGATAAATGGCTTCCTCCTTACATAATACAGTTTCAGGCTGCATTTTTGGATGCAGCGGTGGACTGTGTTAAGTAACACTGGCTTTCCAAAGTACTACTGAGTCCATGTGGCTATATTTGTCACATTAGCATGACGGTTTCTCAGACAGTGTCAGCTGAGGACTCGAAGGTCACGCACATTCAACAGCGGTTTCCAACCTTCCCCTTTATGCACTGACATGTCTCCAAATTCCCTGAATCTTTTCACAATATTATGTACTGTAGATTTTGAAAGCTCTAAAATCTTTCTTTGAGAAATATTCATTTTGAGTTGACTAACAATTCTCTCACGAATTTTGGCACAAAGGAGTGAACCATGATCCATCTTTGCTTGCAAAGACAGAACCTTTGGTGCTGCTCCTTTTATACCCAATCACATTACCAATTAACCTGCTTATTGTGGAATCTTCCAAAATGGTGTTACTTGAATATCCTATGAACTTTTCAGTCTTATTTTGCCTATGTCCCAATTTTTTTGAGTGTGTTGCAGGCATCGAATTTTAACTTCATTTATATTTACAAAAATACAATTAAGTTGGTCAGTAAAACGATTGAAAATATTTTCTTTGTACTTTTGTCAGTTAAATAAAGGTTCACATGAATTAACAAATGACAAATTTTTGTTTTTATTGCATTTTGGAAAATATCCCAACTTTTCTGGAAATGGGGTGAGTACTTCAGAGTTTTTTTTCTCTCTTGACTCCACAGTGCTACTTCTTTACATACTTTAAACACCACCGCATTTGCTCAACTGTTCAATGTCTGAAGGTTAGAATTTTAAATGCATTATCAGATATGTTACAACTAGATCGCTTAATGTACTGTAAGGCTATAATATGGTCAAGTCAAAATTGACTGGACATGAATTAATAATGCTCTGTGTATTTCAAATATTTTTATGGTCAAAGCTGTGAATTATTTAGCAGTAACCAAACTATTCTGAAAGTTGCACTTTTTATATGTGTTCAGGCACTTTTGCGATTTGGCAATATAGTAAAAGATTCATGTTATGTGTGCCTCTTTGTTTGTGTATGCTAAGCATTTTCAGTAATTCTCGAATGCTTCCTAATATATGTAGGCTTCTTTTCATTGTTTCGCTTCATGAGACCTTGTCTTATTCTTGTCTTATTACAGGGTCCAATGAAATTACAAATCCACTGGGATCAGGCCTTCGTAATTTCATAATTTTGCTGTTTTGTCAAGGGAATTCTGATGTACTTATATGCTGCAGTTGCCAAAGTTCTTCATGCATAATTATCCTCGTTTTTCCAGAAGCACAGAAAAGCCCACTGCACTTCCCTTCTCTTCTTCTTTCACACAGTCATTCCCCCATCCTCACATCGCTCTACTCTCTCCCTCTCTCTGTTTGCTCACTGCTTCATTTGTCTTCATTGTGTCTTTCTAATCCTTCCATGTTGGTCAAACCCTAGCAGAGTTCCAGAGCAGCATTACGTCTTTCCTTAATCTCATACTCCAGTCCAGTGATCTCCTCATGTAAAAGACACTGGATGATGTTGTTGCTTTTAAATCCTGTACCTTTTCTCTGTGAAGAAGCATCAAATTAGATCAGATTTGGTGTTGCTTGTTACTTTGGGACCTCAATTGTCAAAGGCATACATCAAAATTCAAGTAATTAGTGACTTGAAGCTGTATGTATTCACTCATGTCTTACACTGGAATTATTTCCTTCTATACAGTATTTATGGTCTTCAGCTCGTGTGTGTGTGTGTGTGTGTGTGTGTGTGTGTGTGTGTGTGTGTGTGTGTGTGTTTTCAGCTCTTTTCTAAAAGTGCTCTCTATGACTTCCAGCCTCCATTCCATCAGAGGCTCTATTCTCTAAATAGAGCCCCCTCCTTTGTGTGTGTGTGTGTGTGTGTGTGTGTGTGTGTGTGTGTGTGTGTGTGTGTGTGTGTGTGTGAGGGGCATGTTTTTATATCTTGATGGGGACCAAACTACCTTTTTAATTCATTAGTGAAAAGCTAAGAGTTTTTTTTCTGAAAAAGTAAATATTTCCTTTTGATTACTGAAGTTAATATTAGGGTTAGGTGTAGGCATAGCATGACTCATAGCTGCTTCAGTAATTATATCAGTGGAAGGTCCTCATAAGGATAGTAAGACTGTCTGTGTGTGTGTGTGTGTGTGTGTGTGTGTGTGTGTGTGTGTGTGTGTGTGTGTGTGTAAGCATGTTTTATATACTACTGAGGACCAAATGTCCCCACAAGGATAGTAAAATCTGACAATTTTGAACTTGTGGGGACATTCGGATGGTCCCCACAAGGAAATTGCTGTTGTGTGTTTATTTTAAACAAAAATTGAAAAAGGAAAAAAGCACCAAAAAGTTTCCTTTTCATTACTGAGGTTAGGGTTAGGTTTAGGTGCAGGCACAGCATTAATTAACTGCAATAATAATTATTTCAGTGGAAGGTTCTCACAAGGATAGTGAGACAAATGTGTGTGTGTGTGTGTGTGTGTGTGTGTGTGTGTGTGTGTGTGTGTGTGTGTGTTTACTTGTTCTTGCTACATATTGAGAACAGGTATATGTTTTTCACCAACAAAGTTAGGATATTTTTGGGACGTGAGTGGCTGGTCCTCACTTTTTCAAAGGGCTGTTTGAGTGGCAAGACTTAGTTTTAGGTTCAGGTTAGAATTAGGGTTGGGTTAGAGTTAGGCACAGCATTAATTAACTGCAATAATAATTGTCAGTGGAACGTCCTCACAAGGATAGTAAGACTGTGTGTGTGTGTGTGTGTGTGTGTGTGTGTGTGTGTGTGTGTGTGTGTGTGTTTACTTGTACTTGCTACATATTGAGAACCGGTATACGTTTTTCACCAACAAAGTTAGGATATTTTTGGGAAGTGAGTGGCTGGTCCTCACTTCTTCAAAGGTCTGTTTGTGTGGCAAGACTTAGTTTTAGGGTTCAGGTTAGAATTAGGGTTGGGTTAGGGTTAGGCACAGCGTTAATTAACTGCAATAATAATTATGCCAGTGGAAGGTCCTCACAAGGATAGTAAGACTGTGTGTGTGTTTACTTGTTCTTGCTACATATTGAAAACCTATATATGTTTTTCACCGACAAAGCTAGGATATTTTTGGGACGTGAGTGGCTGGTCCTCACTTTTTCAAGTTCAAGATCGCACTGATTGTTTTCAAAGCTCTTCAAGGCTCTGCTCCATCCTACATATGTGGAATGTTGGAAAGGAAGCGAGCTAACCACTATGAACTGCGGAGTGATGGACAACATCTTCTCACTGTTCCTCGAACCAAGTGTAAAATATTTGGTGATAGATCTTTTGCGGTTGCTGGCCCAAAAGTTTGGAATAGCCTTCTCCTTGATATAAGGAATTCAGGCGACGTGAACATTTTCAAATCTAAATTAAAGACTTTTTTATTTAAAGAACATTATTTATTATAAACATGTAAATCGGATTTTAGGCTTTTTTCCTAAATACTTTTATATCTTGTAAAGCACATAAGAATATTTTTATAAATTATGCGCTCTATAAATTTAATAAATTCAATTTTATTTTTGTTTGAGTGGCAAGACTTAGTTTTAGGGTTCAGGTTAGAATTAGGGTTGGGTTAGGGTTAGGCATAGCGTTAATTAACTGCAATAATAATTATGTCAGTGGAAGGTCCTCACAAGGATAGTAAGACTGTGTGTGTGTGTTTACTTGTACTTGCTACATATTGAGGACCGGCATATGTTTTTCACCAACAAAGTTAGGATATTTTTGGGAAGTGAGTGGCTGGTCCTCACTTCTTCAAAGTGTGTGTGTGTGTGTGTGTGTGGGGGGGGGGGGGGGGGGGGTATTTTAAGAATTTTGACTTTTCCATGTTTTACCCCCCTAGAAATATGGAGATGGTCCATCTATGTGGGAAAATGTCAAATTTTATTATGTTGAACCTTGCTAACCCCCTGTACATACCCTCTGAAAGTTTCCATTCTTACAATATGACAAAATACATTACAGTGCTGTTTGATATTAGAATGCTGCTTTTTTTAATGTGTTTTAAAGTTATCAATGAATGCGAACCTCTTGAGGTATGCCACTAGGTACGACTACAACATTTTCAGTGCAGATGATCATTATTTTAAGGTAATAAGCTTAGTGGTAAGTAACCTTACATTCAAGTAAATTAAACATATGGTAATTCTGCTCTTTTTCAGCAAGTTTTAAAGTTATTGATGAATGTCACATTCTTCAGTAATACTTCAAATATGAACTATTTTTAAGCACAGAGGATCATTACTTAAGGTTACTAATTTAGTTTTAAGAACCAGTATGCACAAATGATTCATATCTGAATTATATCTCCCAATGTATTAAATAGTCATTATTTGTATTCTTGCAGGTAAATAATAGCTTCTGTTGCAACATGGTCAAAAGCTAAGAAGATACGAGGTGTAGTAGAGTACATAGAGCAGGCTGAGTTCCCTTCTGGGATGCTTCCAACAGGGAAGGACATCATTCAGAATATGCTCTATCTGCTGCGGCCGAAGCGTACTGGTCAAGCACAGAGATCCAGGGATGCTGCTGCTCAGTTGCTGGCAGAACTTGTTCAAGAGCACTGATTATTTTGTGACTTATACACCATCCACACCAGACATATAAAGAAGCATATCTTGAAACTCTATGGAGAATTTGTTACTCTGATTCAAAGCCGTAAACAGAGACAAAATGAGGGTTTCTAACAACTCTTTTTGTGAGAAATAAATGTTATTACTGTGATTTTTTGATGTTATATTTAAGAGTTATTTCCATTAAGGAATGCTTATATTAGTGAAAAAGGCCGTTTTTGACTATTTGGAGGGGTTATTAACTTCAGAGGGTATGTACAGGGGGGTTAGCATTTTTCAGTTGGCCAAATATTGGTATTTCCATACTTAGATACACTACCGTTCAAAAGTTTGGGGTCACCCAGACAATTTTGTATTTTCCATGAAAAGTCACACTTTTATTTACCACCATAAGTTGTAAAATGAATAGAAAATATAGTCAAGACATTTTTCTGGCCATTTTGAGCATTTAATCGACCCCACAAATGTGATGCTCCAGAAACTCAATCTGCTCAAAGGAAGGTCAGTTTTATAGCTTCTCTAAAGAGCTAAACTGTTTTCAGCTGTGCTAACATGATTGTACAAGGGTTTTCTAATTATCCATTAGCCTTCTGAGGCAATGAGCAAACACATTGTACCATTAGAACACTGGAGTGAGAGTTGCTGGAAATGGGCCTCTATACACCTATGGAGATATTGCACCAAAAACCAGACATTTGCAGCTAGAATAGTCATTTACCACATTAGCAATGTATAGAGTGGATTTCTGATTAGTTTAAAGTGATCTTCATTGAAAAGAACAGTGCTTTTCTTTCAAAAATGAGCACATTTCAAAGTGACCCCAAACTTTTGAACGGTAGTGTACATAGGGCAGCATGGTGATTGATTGATTGATTGATTGATTGATTGATTGATTGATTGATTGATTGATTCTGAACAGTAAAGAAGATATAAAACAAACAACAACAAAAAAATAAAATAAAAAATGTAATCATCAAAACATTGTCATAAACAGAATAGAGTAGCCACAAGGCAATAACATAATAATGTTTGGAAAGGATTAAGAAGAAGTAAATAACTTATCAAATCCTAACCCTCTATACCACCGCTAATCAAACGTCACTTTCCACCATAATAAACTATATATACAACCCCGATTCCAAAAAAGTTGGGACAAAGTACAAATTGTAAATAAAAACGGAATGCAATAATTTACAAATCTCAAAAACTGATATTGTATTCACAATAGAACATAGACAACATATCAAATGTCAAAAGTGAGACATTTTGAAATTTCATGCCAAATATTGGCTCATTGGAAATTTCATGACAGCAACAGATCTCAAAAAAGTTGGGACAGGGGCAATAAGAGGCTGGAAAAGTTAAAGGTACAAAAAAGGAACAGCTGGAGGACCAAATTGCAACTCATTAGGTCAATTGGCAATAGGTCATTAACATGACTGGGTATAAAAAGAGCATCTTGGAGTAGCAGCGGCTCTCAGAAGTAAAGATGGGAAGAGGATCACCAATCCCCCTAATTCTGCGCCGACAAATAGTGGAGCAATATCAGAAAGGAGTTCAACAGTGTAAAATTGCAAAGAGTTTGAACATATCATCATCTACAGTGCATAATATCATCAAAAGATTCATAGAATCTGGAAGAATCTCTGTGCGTAAGGGTCAAGGCCGGAAAACCATACTGGGTGCCCGTGATCTTTGGGCCCTTAGATGACACTGCATCACATACAGGCATGCTTCTGTATTGGAAATCACAAAATGGACTCAGGAATATTTCCAGAGAACATTATCTGTGAACGCAATTCACTGTGCCATCCGCCGTTGCCAGCTAAAACTCTATATTTCAAAGAAGAAGCCGTATCTAAACATGATCCAGAAGCGCAGACGTCTTCTCTGGGCCAAGGCTCATTTAAAATGGACTGTGGCAAAGTGGAAAACTGTTCTGTGGTCAGACGAATCAAAATTTGAAGTTCTTTATGGAAATCAGGGACGTTGTGTCATTCGGGCTAAAGAGGAGAAGGACGACCCAAGTTGTTATCAGCGCTCAGTTCAGAAGCCTGCATCTCTGATGGTATGGGGTTGCATTAGTGCGTGTGGCATGGGCAGCTTACACATCTGGAAAGACACCATCGATGCTGAAAGGTATATCCAGGTTCTAGAGCAACATATGCTCCCATCCAGACGACGTCTCTTTCAGGGAAGACCTTGCATTTTCCAACATGACAAGGCCAAACCACATACTGCATCAATTACAGCATCATGGCTGCGTAGAAGAAGGGTCCGGGTACTGAACTGGCCAGCCTGCAGTCCAGATCTTTCACCCATAGAAAACATTTGTCGCATCATAAAACGGAAGATACGACAAAAAAGACCTAAGACAGTTGAGCAACTAGAATCCTACATTAGACAAGAATGGGTTAACATTCCTATCCCTAAACTTGAGCAACTTGTCTCCTCAGTCCCCAGACATTTACAGACTGTTGTAAAGAGAAAAGGGGATGTCTCACAGTGGTAAACATGGCCTTGTCCCAACTTTTTTGAGATGTGTTGTTGTCATGAAATTTAAAATCACCTAATTTTTCTCTTTAAATGATACATTTTCTCAGTTTAAACATTTGATATGTCATCTATGTTCTATTCTGAATAAAATATGGAATTTTGAAACTTCCACATAATTGCATTCTGTTTTTATTTACAATTTGTACTTTGTCCCAACTTTTTTGGAATCGGGGTTGTACAAAAGAAAGCAAAATCAACAAAAAAAAACCCCATACCAACATACCAAGACATACTAACATGGTATAATATCGCCCAAATCAAATCATATATATAGAAATACTTATGCTATGCATATATACACACATACAATACATACAGTACATACATATACACCTACCTATAACTATACACATCCATACGTACACAGACACCCATATCATAATTATGCATATTATGCTTATATATTATATACAGTTATGCACTATACATACATACATACATACATACATACATACATATACAAATACTCACTTTTTATATAATATATCCGTATGTACTCATACCCACATATATACACTTATATTATCAATAGCATGTTATTGTAATTCCTCCTCCCTATACCTCGTAAAGATCTGTTCCTTATACCTTTTTTTGAACTGGTTTATAGTTGTACATTTCATGAGCTCCACATTCAAACTGTTCCATAGCTTTACTCCACAAATAGAGATACTGAACATTTTTAACGTTGTC
The DNA here is from genome assembly GCF_027579695.1 of Neoarius graeffei. Lineage (NCBI taxonomy): Eukaryota > Metazoa > Chordata > Actinopteri > Siluriformes > Ariidae > Neoarius > Neoarius graeffei. The sequence continues at coordinate 40,265,781 of NC_083573.1, read as the reverse complement.
CTAGCACTGCGAATTTTAAATTTCAATTTCCCCCTAAAATAATAGCCCCCCTCTCTATCCGAGAACATTATTTGGATATTCCTTGGTACTTTATAATTCCTTACTTTGTACATTACTAAGGCAGTTTTATATTCTATAATCTCATCTCATCTCATTATCTCTAGCCGCTTTATCCTGTTCTACAGGGTCGCAGGCAAGCTGGAGCCTATCCCAGCTGACTACGGGCGAAAGGCGGGGTACACCCTGGACAAGTCGCCAGGTCATCACAGGGCTGACACATAGACACAGACGACCATTCACACTCACATTCACACCTACGGTCAATTTAGAGTCACCAGTTAACCTAACCTGCATGTCTTTGGACTGTGGGGGAAACCGGAGCACCCGGAGGAAACCCACGCGCACACAGGGAGAACATGCAAACTCCGCACAGAAAGGCCCTCGCCGGCCCCGGGGCTCGAACCCGGACCTTCTTGCTGTGAGGCGACAGCGCTAACCACTACACCACCATGCCGCCCATATTCTATAATATCCCTGAATTTTAAACATTTTGAATTTAAGAATAGTGAATTAGTATGATCTCGGTAACCAGCACTATGAATTATTCTTATAGCTCTTTTTTGAAGTATAGTTATTGCATGAAGTGAACATTTATATGTATTTCCCCACACCACTGAGCAGTAATTTAAGTACGGTAAAACCAGGGAACAGTAAAGAATGCGGAGTGAATTATAGTCCAGGGCGTGCTTAGCTTTACTCAACACAGATATGCTTCTTGATAGTTTCATTAGTATGTATTTTATATCTCATTCTCATTATCTCTAGCCGCTTTATCCTGTTCTACAGGGTCGCAGGCAAGCTGGAGCCTATCCCAGCTGACTACGGGCGAAAGGCGGGGTACACCCTGGACAAGTCGCCAGGTCATCACAGGGCTGACACATAGACACAGACGACCATTCACACTCACATTCACACCTACGGTCAATTTAGAGTCACCAGTTAACCTAACCTGCATGTCTTTGGACTGTGGGGGAAACCGGAGCACCCGGAGGAAACCCACGCGCACACAGGGAGAACATGCAAACTCCGCACAGAAAGGCCCTCGCCGGCCCCGGGGCTCGAACCCGGACCTTCTTGCTGTGAGGCGACAGCGCTAACCACTACACCACCATGCCGCCCATATTCTATAATATCCCTGAATTTTAAACATTTTGAATTTAAGAATAGTGAATTAGTATGATCTCGGTAACCAGCACTATGAATTATTCTTATAGCTCTTTTTTGAAGTATAGTTATTGCATGAAGTGAACATTTATATGTATTTCCCCACACCACTGAGCAGTAATTTAAGTACGGTAAAACCAGGGAACAGTAAAGAATGCGGAGTGAATTATAGTCCAGGGCGTGCTTAGCTTTACTCAACACAGATATGCTTCTTGATAGTTTCATTAGTATGTATTTTATATCTCATTCTCATTATCTCTAGCCGCTTTATCCTGTTCTACAGGGTCGCAGGCAAGCTGGAGCCTATCCCAGCTGACTACGGGCGAAAGGCGGGGTACACCCTGGACAAGTCGCCAGGTCATCACAGGGCTGACACATAGACACAGACAACCATTCACACTCACATTCACACCTACGGTCAATTTAGAGTCACCAGTTAACCTAACCTGCATGTCTTTGGACTGTGGGGGAAACCGGAGCACCCGGAGGAAACCCACGCGGACACGGGGAGAACATGCAAACTCCGCACAGAAAGGCCCTCGCCGGCCACGGGGCTCGTACCCGGACCTTCTTGCTGTGAGGCGACAGCGCTAACCACTACACCACCGTGCCGCCCAGACCAAGAGATGATAGAATTAATTGGAAATCACATATAAAATAGGGCGGCACGGTGGTGTAGTGGTTAGCGCTGTCGCCTCACAGCAAGAAGGTCCTGGGTTCGAGCCCCGTGGCCGGCGAGGGCCTTTCTGTGTGGAGTTTGCATGTTGTCCGCGTGGGTTTCCTCCGGGTGCTCCGGTTTCCCCCACAGTCCAAAGACATGCAGGTTAGGTTAACTGGTGACTCTAAATTGACCGTAGGTGTGAATGTGAGTGTGAATGGTTGTCTGTGTCTATGTGTCAGCCCTGTGATGACCTGGCGACTTGTCCAGGGTGTACCCTGCCTTTCGCCCGTAGTCAGCTGGGATAGGCTCCAGCTTGCCTGCGACCCTGTAGAACAGGATAAAGCGGCTAGAGATAATGAGATGAGATGAGATCTATTGGTCTAAACCCCCCCCCATTCAAAGGTCTGTTTGAGTGGCAAGACTTAGTTTTAGGGTTCAGGTTCGAATTAGGGTTGGGTTAGGGTTAGAGTAAGGGTTAGGCTTTGAGTTGTGATGGGTAAGGTTAGGGCAAAGGGTTTGGGAATGCAGCATGTCAATGAGTGTCCCTACAAAGATAGTAGTACAAGAAAGTGTGTGTGTGTGTGTGTGTGTGTCCAACTTCACTTGCCTTTCTTTCCCTCTAACATCTCTGAGGGAGCTAAGCACACAGTCTAAATGCCAGCTTTAGTTCAACACGTTCTCACGCTGTCCTGAGCTTTCTATCCATTCTTCTCACATTTGACTTTTTGTTTTAGAGTTAGTTTTTTTTAATGCGTTTTTGAACCCGGTGTTTTTAAATTGTAAAGGGATTACAGAGGGAATCTCGCCGCCATCCGGGATGCTGCAGAGTGCCATGATGATGAAGTTGGTGTTGGAGGACTGAAGCGTTTCTGAGGACCTTCTTCATATCCAGCTACTAAAAGCTTCCTCAGTCATTTTGTCACTGCAAATGAGCACTTTATGAGCAGACTCGGACCACATTTTTTTTTTTTTTTTAACCGTTGTGTGTGTGTTCTGATCAGTGTGTGAGTAGCCTGTCTGCTCCAGCTGGGATTAGAACCCTGACCGTGCTGTTTCTTTCCTCATCAAAGCCGCGGCGGCTGTCAGTTACAATGTTTCAGTTCACAAGGCAAACAAAGCGACTGCGCGGCCAGCAGGACGGCATCGCACTGAGTGCCATCTAACCGCAAATACACCAGAGACGTGGGACGACGAGAAACTTCCAAGAGTACAATTCAAGGTAAGCAAATAATGATCCCACACTGCCTTTTGTACATCTGTAATTGAGTGATCAGTGATGTTCGTTGAGGCTTTTCCTCCCTGTTTGAAGGCAGAATCCTGGATGGAGAGAGCAGAGACATTCCTGTGTGAATGAAATTCAGATTCAACACATAACCCATGGAGCTGTTTCAGCCACACCGAGCCGAGCTGCTTTTATTCACACAGTCACTACTGACCTGTTCAGAATGATGTTTGCACTGATGTATTTATTCAAAGTTACATTTCAGGACTGAATAATAAACATATTAATGTCCACAGAATAGAACGGGAGCCTCGGGACTCCCAACTCAACACAGAATTCAAACAATCCTGTTTTTTCGGTGTATAATCCGTCCATCCATCCATCCATTATCTCTAGCCGCTTATCCTGTTCTCCAGGCAAGCTGGAGCCTATCCCCAGCTGACTATAGGCGAGAGGCGGGGTACACCCTGGACAAGTCGCCAGGTCATCACAGGGCTGACACAGAGACAAACAACCATTCACACTCACATTCACACCTACGGTCAATTTAGAGCCACCAGTTAACCTAACCTGCATGTCTTTGGACTGTGGGGGAAACCGGAGGAAACGCATGCAGAGAACATGCAAACTCGACCCTCGCTGGGCTCGAACCCAGGGCCTTCTTGCTGTGAGGCGACACTTGTGCCGCCCCTTGTGTATAATATCAAATCAAAGTCCTTCCAACACCATGTGGTGCATAGGGCGGCACCGGTCTCCGTTTCTGTAGCCCTCAGCCTCTCGCCTATTACATAGCTAGGGTTACAGTGGGGGGCTAGTCCTTTGGGCGGTACAGTGGTGTAGTGGTTAGCACAGTCGCCTCACAGCAAAAATGATGTTTGCACTGATGTATTTATTAAAAGTTACATTTCAGGACTGAATAATAAACATACTAATGTCCACAGAATAGAATGGGAGCCTCGGGACTCCCAACTCAACACAGAATTCAAACAATCCTGTTTTTTCGGTGTATAATCCGTCCATCCATCCATCCATTATGTCTAGCCGCTTATCCTGTTCTCCAGGCAAGCTGGAGCCTATCCCCAGCTGACTATAGGCGAAAGGCGGGGTACACCCTGGACAAGTCGCCAGGTCATCACAGGGCTGACACAGAGACAAACAACCATTCACACTCACATTCACACCTACGGTCAATTTAGAGCCACCAGTTAACTAAACCTGCATGTCTTTGGACTGTGGGGGAAACCGGAGGAAACGCATGCAGAGAACATGCAAACTCGACCCTCGCTGGGCTCGAACCCAGGGCCTTCTTGCTGTGAGGCGACACTTGTGCAACCCCTTGTGTATAATATCAAATCAAAGTCCTTCCAACACCATGTGGCGCATAGGGTGGCACCGATCTCCGTTTCTGTAGCCCTCAGCCTCTCGCCTATTACACAGCTAGGGTTACAGTGGGGGGCTAGCCCTTTGGGCGGCACAGTGGTGTAGTGGTTAGCACCGTTGCCTCGCAGCAAGAAGGTTCTGGGTTCGCAGCCGGCAAGGGCCTTTCTGTGTAGAGTTTGCATCTTCTCCCTATGCTCTGGTTTCCATGCAGGTTAGGTTAATATGGGACGGTCTTTGGCTGAGGTGTCCTTGAGCGAGGCACCGAACTCCCAACTGCTCCCCAGGTGCTGTTAGCATGGTTGCCCACTGCTCTAGGTATGTATGCTCATTGCCCACGTGTGTGTTCACTGCTTCAGATGGGTTAAATGCAGAGAGGAAATTTCACAAGTGTGTGATGAATAAAGTTGTGCTTTCTTTCTGGTAACCGCGAGAGTTTGACTCCCCACTCACATCCGTACTGCAGCGTGCCTTGCCAGATGGCAGTAGGTACCATTTTTATGATGGTCTTATGGACCTGACCCGACTGGGAGTAGAACTTGCGATCTCCCGATCAAAAGGCAGACACGCTAACCACTAGGCCAACTCGCGGTGTGTATATTGATGCAGAAATGGACACAGAAACAGCCTACACTTTTTATCCTATACATATGCAAATTGAAAAATGCCCCCAACCATCTCTTATACCAGGATCAGAATACACCAATTCAGCCCGATTTTGACATGATTTTGTCATGGTTGACAAATTTCCACCATCAGGCCTAAATATGAACATCGGGAACAGGCCTTGTCGTGTGATATAATCTCAGGCTGGGACCCCATGACACCCCAACGAAAAGTCTAGCGTGTCATAATTTTTTTGCATTTTCTCACCTAGTTTGTCAACTCTGACGATAGCCACGATTGACAATTTCTTGATCCTCCTGGCTGATGATACGCTGGGAGCATGATTAGCTCTTATATTTTACAACATACAGTGCTGTGCAAAAGTTTTAGGCACTTTACTTTTTTCATACAAACTTTGTAATAGATTTCTATTTTATGACTTCGACATTATCGAGTCAGTACAAAAACATTTTAGAGTTCCAAATGTTCGTTTTTCGGCACAAAATTAAATGTTACAAAAAAATATTGTTTTTTTCTGAGCAGCATATTACATAAGAGAGCACTTTTCAGATTAAAACAGAAAACATAATGAAGGCTGCTGGGTTTTGGTGCAAAATGAAGAAGCAAGTGCGACAGTCAAAGTGTGCAGATGAACTGTGGCTGGTTCTGTAAGATGCTCAGTAAAACCTACAGCTCATTTCCTTATCAAACTGCACTCATTGTACCTGAGACTACTATTTTTTTAAAGCAAAGGGTCGTCTCACACCAAATATCGACTTTGTTTCATTTATTATGGCTTACTGCTGTTTATAGTATTTTTTTAACGTTGAAACATTTAATTTCATTATTTTTAAACCATTTATGGTCGACAGCATTTCTTTACATGTACCTAAGACTTTTGCACTGCACTTTAATAACCCTGTTCTGTCACTTGTTCAATACGAACTCGGATTTTCCAATTAGATTTACAGCCCATTATTTTTCTTAACATAATGGATATAACACATTATGATAATATTTTCATACATTGACCATTTGATGCATTTTGAATACATTTAATCATGGAATCATACAGTAAATAAGGGTGGCACAGTGGTACATATGGTGGTGTAGTGGTTAGCGCTGTCGCCTCACAGCAAGAAGGTTCTGGGTTCGAGCCCAGTGGCTGGCGAGGGCCTTTCTGTGCGGAGTTTGCATGTTCTCCCCGTGTCCACATGGGTTTCCTCTGGGTGCTCCGGTTTCCCCCACAGTCCAAAGGCATGCAGGTTAGGCTAATCGGTGGCTCTAAATTGACCGTAGGTGTGAATGTGAGTGTGAATGGTTGTTTGTATCTATGTGTCAGCCTTGTGATGATTTGGCGACTTGTCCAGGGTGTACCCCCCGCCTCTCGCTCATAACCATCTGGGATAGGCTCCAGCTTATCCCTGCACAGGATAAGTGGTAATGGATGGGTGGATGGATGGATGGATGGACAGTGGTACATTTGGGTAGCATTGCCACCTCAGTGTTCAATCGTGATCTCAGGTGACTGTCTATATGGGGTTTTTCATGCTCTCGTCATGTTAGTTTGGGTTTCCCAGGATTCTCCAGTTTCCTCCAACCTTCCAAAATCAAATTATGTATTCCCCTTAGGTATGAATGAGTGCGCAAATGTACTTTATGCGTTTATGGTGCTTTGTGATGGACTAACTGTTCCTGAGATTGGCTTCGGATTCACCATGATCCTGACCAGGATAAAGTGCTTACTGAAAATGAACGAATAATGAATCAATAAACATAAATATAGAACCTTAAGCGTGAATATAAAGGCACCGACTTTCGTAAAACACAAATATCTTTTTCTTATCTAACAGTGAAATGTTTGAAGTATACAGTTTACTGGTTTCCCCTGTTCTAACAGACATTTTCATTTCTCAAAAGGCTTGTTAATTAGCTAATGAGGTGAACAGATCAATCATGGAGGGAGCATCACAAACAAAAGCACATGCCTCTGCAAACACCCTCAATTCATATCAAAGGTTTTAGTTGTTAGAGGTACCATACCATTCCGATATGCTATTCAGTATAGTAGTATGCACTTTCGAGTGATGTTATTGTTTTTATACAACCTTAAAAAATTGTACATTACCATTGCTGCCATGGGTCCTGTAACAAGCATGTCTCAGGATCATGACCGTGACTGGTCTGTTATGGTGCATTTGTTCCAGCATGTAGTACTAAAATATTGAAGACTGTTTATTTTTTATTTTTGGAAGGCTAGAGAAAGCCTTCCAAAAGGCACCATAGGAAACCCCTCATTGAGTAACTAAAATAAAGACCTGCCAGATCATTAGTCAGATGCAGGCCTAAGAGCATTTTAAATTGTTAATGTCGTATGAATAATTACAACATGCACTGATTCTTACAGTTTAAGTGACTGCATTTCAATTTATTACACTCTCAGTACGGTTTTAACGAGGGCCAATTAGGATTTAAGAGAGTTCATGAAGCAGTTATTATTCTGTTGAATTTGTTAATATCGTGCTACAGTTTTAGGTGCAGTTCACTCCTGTAGAGTTGTTTAATTTAATTTAAAAAAAAGTTATTTAATTGTGAAAAGGTGCAATGAAATACATGTGCAGTACAGCGAACAGTGCATCACAGATGTGACATGTATTGTTATGCAGCTTTATGAGGAAGACTACAAACAGTGCATAAGATTAGTAGTATCATGGAGAGAAAATATGAAATATGATGTCGTGTAGAACCGGTGCCAGGATTGGGTTTGTAACAATGCTTGCTTTCTTGCTCTGTCACATGAGACCGGACCCACCTTCCGTTATCTATTATGTGTTGCACAGTACTGTGATAACAAGCTGACAGAAAGCATCACATCAAGCCACACGAGTGTTTGTGTTGATGATGGTGGTACTGGAGCTCTGTGACATCATGGTTTTCGGGATATGAGCCTTGTAGGAGAGGAGTGAGGTTGCGAGGCAGGGCCACTCCTCCAAGCCAAAATCAATCTGACAGTTTATTATTATTATTATTATTATTATTATTATTATTATTAACTTGGACTTTATGTTGATAAGTGAATTTCTTAGAAACAAGCAATTAAAGGTAGACTGCCTTTCAGATTTTTCAACTTTAGGTCATAAAAATAATTTTCCCGACAGCCAATTATTTTTGTTTAATGGACCGAAAGCTACCGAATTCGAATCACAGACTTCCAACTTTATTATTTTTTTAAATAGAACAATTAATGAATTTACGGTCACGGGGCCCTAAATTCTCCGCTATTTTTTCCTGCTTCACCATGACGCAATACAAGATACTCCGTCATGCGTCACGTGGTGGGCTTTCCCCATTCGCGCAAGGCATTGTGGGATACAAATTTGAAACAGGAGAGAAAAATGGAGGACGTGAGTGTGCGGATGAAACGTGAAAGACCGACTGCAGTAACAGAAAGCGAGAAGAAAAGACGTTATGTTGCGAAGGAAAGGAAACGCAGGACCAAACTAATAAATATCGGCGGTCAGCGAGCACTTCGGTGTGATCAGGTGTTCGTTTAGCGACAGAATGATGTAGCTGTCAGTGCGTGGTCAAAGGTAAACCTGTAGATGGGAGTAATGCAACACTGTGGATGCCAGCTGCGTAAAATCTAAAAGATGAAGAAGACGAAGGTAAACCTGCGCATGCGCACACGGACTTCCTCTGTCTGCTTGACTGCGCAAAGCGAGCGATTTCATGCACATTATTTGCTAGGGAATCGCCTCAAATTAAATCACTTCCCAGCTGCAGAATGGCCTGGGTTTTTGAGATATTACAGAGATAAACATATATCACAATGACCAAATTTCATACGGAACTAAATTTCACTGATTTTATGAAATCAAAAGGCCGTCTACTTTTAAATTCTGATGGATATTGTGTTGCAAGTTAATCTCTGAAGTGGTGGATTGAGCTGTCTCTGAAGGCAGAGCTAGAATTGGTAGAATGACTGGCTACTTATGTGGTTTTTTTGGTGGCTGGTCAGACCAATGCAAGACAGACAGATACGCCTGCAGTTGTCACATTTCCATTGTGCCACCGTGGCTCCAATAGGTTGTGACTGGATGAGATTCTTTTGGCGCCGATGTTTATCCTTCTTCTGTTGGATGCGGTTTTCCTCGAAGGCAGACGCAGAGTTTACATCATGGAGTTCTGTTTCCAGCTGAAGCCTCCCATGTGTCTGGATTTATGGTGTAAGATTTCAAGCTTGCTTTTAAAACATCTTTATATCTTTTCCTTTGTCCGCCCCGTTTCTCTGGACCTTCTTCAATTCACCAAAAGGGAAACGTTTTGGGATTTGCGTTTCTTCCATGCGGACAGTGTGTTCCGCCCACCTGAGCTGAGATTGGATAATATGGTATTCTATGCCCTGTTATTTTACAATGCTCAAGTACTTCTGTGTCAGGAATTTTATCCTTCTCGTTGATCTTTGCTATCTTCCTGAGACATCTAAGATGGAATTGATCCAGTGCCTATCAGGCGTCCAGGACTCGCTGTCGTAGAGCAAGGTGGAGAGCACGACACGTCAATAAACGCGGACCTTAGTTGAGAGTCTGATGCCACAAATCGCTCCACAGCCGCTGTGTCGGTTTGCTGAAGGCAGCACTCACCTTACCCAATCTAGCTGAGATCTCGTCATCAATCATTGCATTCTGTGACAATATGCCACCGAAGTAGCAAAGCTTATCAACCACTTTCAGAGCTGTCCCCTCAATGGTCACTATCGGTGGGGTGTAGGTCAAGGCAGGCCTCGGCTACAGCACGACATCTGTCATTTTTAGACTAGTAGTTAAGCCAAAGTGCCTGGCAGCAGTTGCAAATCTGTTTGTGATACTCTGGATGTTGGCTTCTGTGTGGGCAACGAGCACACAATCATCAGTGAACAGTAGTAGAAGTAGATTACTCTGAAGTAGACTGCTGTTGATAAATGGAGTTAGATTTCTGTTTTACTGTCTATGTTTAAGTTTCCTCTCTAATTCCACCACTACACAGTCAGTCTGTGAACTCTATGAGTTAAGTGGTTACATAGTTTGATAATGCGCTTTGGTTGTTAATAAAGATTGATGGTCGCCTCACAGCAAGAAGGTTCTGGGTTTGAGCCCAGTGGCTGACAGGGGCCTTTCTGCATGGAGTTTGCATGTTGTCCCCGTGTCTGCATGGGTTTCCTCCGGGTGCTCCGGTTTCCTTCCACAGTTCCAAGACATGCAGATTGGGTAAAAATACCCAGCTGCTGGGGTTGCACAAGCCAGTGCATACTTAATGTCAGTCCCAAGCCTGGATAGATTGGGGAGGGTTGCGCCAGGAAGGACATCTGGTGTAAAAACCTATGCCAAATCCAATATGAAGAACAGAGCCACTGTGGTGACCCCTAACGGGAGCAGCCGAAAGAAGAAAGGTTAAATATTTGACCAGCTGACTTTTCTCTTGCCCGTTATTAGTTTTGGGATACTTAATTTTTCAAAAATGTTTTTTTTTTAAAACAAATGAATCAGGGCGGCACGGTGGTGTAGTGGTTAGTGCTGTCGCCTCACAGCAAGAAGGTCCGGGTTCGAGCCCCGTGGCCGGCGAGGGCCTTTCTGTGTGGAGTTTGCATGTTCTCCCCGTGTCTGCGTGGGTTTCCTCCGGGTGCTCCGGTTTCCCCCACAGTCCAAAGACATGCAGGTTAGGTTAACTGGTGACTCTAAATTGACCGTAGGTGTGAATGTGAGTGTGAATGGTTGTCTGTGTCTATGTGTCAGCCCTGTGATGACCTGGCGACTTGTCCAGGGTGTACCCCGCCTTTCGCCCGTAGTCAGCTGGGATAGGCTCCAGCTTGCCTGCGACCCTGTAGAACAGGATAAAGCGGCTAGAGATAATGAGATGAGGATAAAATGAATGTTTCAAAGGGTTCTAACAGGATTCCTGTTTTGAAAGGGAACCCTCTGTTGGTAGGGTTGTATATAGAAGAAGAAGAAACCTTTATTTATCACATGCACAGTTCAAGCACAGTGAAATTCATCCTCTGCATTTAACCCATCTGAAGCAGTGAACACGCACACCCAGAGCAGTGGGCAGCCATACTACAGTGCCCAGGGAGCAGTCAGGGGTCAGGTACCTTGCTCAAGGGCACTTCAGCCCAAGGCCACCCCACGTTAACCTAACTGCATGTCTTTGGACTGTGGGGGAAACTGGAGCACCCGGAGGAAACCCACGCAGACATGGGGAGAACATGCAAACTCCACACAGAAAGGCCCTCGCTGGCCACGGGGCTCGAACCCGGACCTTCTTGTTGTGAGGCGACAGTGTTCACCACTACACCACCGTGCCGCCACACCACCATGCCTCTAAGGGTTCCTCTTGCAGGGTTGTGGAGCTGTCAGTCCTTTTGACCAGGGTAATGGTTAAAGCTAGACGGCCTTTCGATTTCATAAAATCAGTGAAATTTAGTTCCCTCTGAAATTTGGTCACTGTGATATATGTTTATTTCTATAATATCTAAAAAAAAAAAAAAAACCCAGGCCATTCTGTGGCTGGGAAGTTATTTAATTTGAGGGGATTCCCTAGCAAATAATGCTTTGCGCCATCAAGCAGACAGAGGAAGTCCGTGTGTGCATGCGCAGGTTTACCTTCTTCTTCTTTTCGGTTTTACGGCAGCTGGCATCCAGTTTTGCATTGCTGCCATCTACAGGTTTACCTTTGACCGTGCACTGACAGCTACATCATTCTGTCGCTAAACGAACACCTGATCACACCGAGGTGCTCGCTGACCGCCGATATTTATTAGTTTGGTCCTGCGTTTCCTTTCCTTCGCAACGTAACGTCTTTTTTCTCACTTTCCGTTACTGTAGTCGGTCTTTCACATTTCATTCTCACACTCACGTCTTCCATTTTTCTCTCCTGTTTCAAATTTGTATCCCACAATGCCTTGCACGAACGGGGAAAGCCCACCACGTGACGCATGACATAGTATCTTGTATTGTGTCATGGTGAAGCAGGAAAAAATAGCAGAGAATTTAGGGCCACGAGACCCTAGATTCATTAATTGTTCTATTTAAAAAAATAATAAAATTGGAAGTCTGTGATTCAAATTCAGGACACTAAACAAGAATACTTAGGTGTCAGGGAAAATTATTTTTATGACCTAAACTTGAAAAATCTGAAAGGTAGTCTACCTTTAACGTACAGCGACTGGGACAGCTATTCCATTAGAAACAGCACTGCCTCCATCCTCTCCAAACATCCTCTGCACAGGGTTGTAGTGCACATGAAGTGGCTGGAAGAGTACTTCAATTTTATTGTGAAAAGGCAGGGTGTAGCTGAGCTGTTGATGGATAGTGTGACTCTCATTCTTTGACCCTGTATAGCAGGTTGTAAGCATCGCCAGAAGGTTTAGCCGGAGAGATGAAATATTGATTTGCTGTGGCTGTTCTTCTTCGGGGAAGTTTTGGGCAACACGGAACAGTTTGTACTTTACCAAGATTTCAGTTTCGTAATGATTAGTCGTACCTGCAGTTCGTGCTGTAATCACGATAATGATTATCGTTCTTGCCTTACTCACCTTGACGTACCTTAATACTTCATGAAATTTTAATGTGTATAAGGGATTATTAGCAGATACATATACTGTACATCACACAGATAACAGTGCGACTTCTCAAAATATGTATAAAGAAGATAAAATTCCAGCAGGGCATAGAAAGGAAATTTTCACATTTTATGAACTACAGTACGACTGCGATGCACCACTTATTACTGAAATACATTTTCGGCGCATTTCTCTGTAACTGGAGAGTTGAATTGTGTGCAACATGGAGAATCTAACTGATGTTAATAAAATTATGTGTTTTGGGTGGTTTTCATCTTGACCATTTGAGGTTCAGGCTAAACTGATTTAGAATAGCTTGTACATGACCTGTATGTCCAGACCAAAATATATCCGTTAAAAACTCTGTGTCGGGCGGCACGGTGGTGTAGTGGTTAGCGGTGTCGCCTCACAGCAAGAAGATCCGGGTTTGAGCCCCGTGGCCAGCGAGGGCCTTTCTGTGTGGAGTTTGCATGTTCTCCGCGTGGGTTTCCTCCAGGTGCTCCGGTTTCCCCCAAAGACATGCAGGTTAGGTTAACTGGTGACTCTAAATTGACCGTAGGTGTGAATGGTTGTCTATGGCAACGAGATTTTATTTTAAAAAAATATCGCGTCCACATGGGCAATGGATCAGTAAAATATCAGGTACATATGGCAGCGCTTGCTGAAAACGATGCAATACACATGCTACACCTCTACGTGCGCTGTAAGACGGTCCCATCGGAGACACCAGAACAATAAAAGAAGTAGGACGCATGCGCATAAACCCCTTCTTCTACCCGGTGTGAAGCACTCACAGGAACAAGCACACAACAACAAGAAGAAGATGGCTGCGACTACGCGAGGAAATCGTGCCTTCTGTGTGTACAAATTAGTTTTATTAGTGTGCATAGTTTTATATAACTTAATTTTCTTACTGTGTGTGAACATTTTGAAAAGCATTTTTATATAATTTATATAACTTTTTATATTGTGTGTGAACATTTTGAAAAGCAGTCTTATCCAATAAAAAAAAAGAAATTCAAGAAATGGTTCAGTTACTTGTTTATTTAAAAGAAAAGCTGTATACAAAAGTGAATGCAATGCAGTGGTTCATACAAAACAGCGAGAGTGCTGCTTGTTCTAGTCATGTGGTTGTGACGTCATCGTAAACAAATCCGTTCTACTCATCCAGGCGACTTCGCAACGGCGCCGTTGCCAGATTTTTCCACTCTGGAACCCGTTCTCAAAAAATATCGTTTTGGGGCACCCAAAACGCCGGTGCCGTGTGGACGCCAGGCCGAAACGATAAACAATTTTATCAGATTCACCTGAATCCGTTGCCGTGTGGACAGCCTCTATGTGTCAGCCCTGTGATGACCTGGCGACTTGTCCAGGGTGTACCCCGCCTCTCGCCCGTAGTCAGCTGGGATAGGCTCCAGCTTGCCTGCGACCCTGTAGAACAGGATAAAGCAGCTAGAGATAATGAGATGAGATGAAAAACTCTGTGTTTTAGTCGATGAAATATAACATATAATAGACTCTTTGATCTCTTAATCCATTCTGTCCCACCCAGTCCCATGGGTGCTGTCATTTTAATAAAAATCTGGTGTGTGTGTGTGTGTGTGTGTGTGTACTTTCCCATTTTCCCTCTTCTGGTGTCTGCCTGCCCCTCATTTTTCCTTAAAGGGGAACTGAAGGCAATTTTTTTATTATCAAAATTCTATTTATCTCATTTTATTAAATATAAGAATGCATTTTTGAGAGCTATTTTGTCACTGCTGTAGCAAGTTATGAGTGTTTGAAATATGCTCTGTAATATATCAGTCCATATGTCAAAGCAATGGCTGTAAACGAGATTCGCTGAGACCTGTGCGAGACATCGTAGGACAGAAGTAAAACGTACAGCGTTAATCAAAGTGACCAACATCTGCAAACGTTGTCAAAAGACGTGTGTGCCAACATCGTAGGACGGAAGTAAAATGTACAGCGGAACGGACGGTGGACGGATAAACGGGCTGGGCGGAATCCAGCAAAGTCCCACAGTTCACGAAAAAAAAAGACAAAGTCCCACATTTCAGAAAAAAAATGACAAAGTCCCACAGTTCAGTCCAACATCGTAGGACGGAAGCAAAACGTACAGCGGAAATCAAAGTGACCAACACCTGCCAACATTGTCAAAAGACGCACGTGCCCTCTTTCGAATGCTGATGTAATCAAGCCGGAAGTTTTCCCTGTGTCCGAAATCGCTCCCTACTCACTATATAGGGCACTATATAGTGCAGACGCCATTTTGTAGCGCTGTCCAAAACCTTACTGAGGATTATGTGGGAAATGCGCTCAGTATAATATGTATTTATCACAAAAATACACACGTGTTTATTATTTTGAAAACCCACCAGCCGCCTGATCTGGCACGTTTTAATTGTGCGACAGTAATGACGTAAATACCAGCGCGACGGACTAGTCCTTATCCTGTCGTCTTTCCAAGTCTTCTTAGTTCGTTCGAAGTCGTATGGAATAATCTCCATGTCATGTACGCGAGGGAGGCGGATGTACTGTATGTGCAGAAGGATACAGTTTAATAAAGTGCAGAATATATATACACAGGCAACCAATCCAAAACGGCAGACGAGATCAAAAACGAGAATACAGGCAAAAGGGTCGGTCGAGGCGCAAACAGGACATCAAAGGCTAAGCGAGGACAAGAACGAGAAACAGGAAATCAAGACAACGGGTAGAAAGGCTCGGTAATGCGTGTCGTAATACTTCGCGATGCAAATGCATCAGCACAGTCCTTAAATAGGCAAACACATAGTTCCTTAATTCAGCTCAGGTGCGCCTTGTTCACGGCGTGGGCGCTGGAGTCCACTCGGCACGCGTGCAGCCTGAGATGCACCTTCAGGTGCACACAGGACTGACACTCCATCACTGATAAAGCTGGCAAATCTCAAAATTAATCTAAATTGGAATGATCTGGCCACTGTGTAAACAGTTTTCAAAATGGCGGCGCTGACACTTCATGTTTGAAGTCTCACACAAGTCTCGTGAAGATCGCGTGGATAAGCGACGCCTGCCGTGAACCATACGAACTACATTCAACATGGCTAAAAACTGAAAAGGTTGATAAGTGTAATATAGTATGCCAATACAAGTCACGATATAAGGTTAATAAAACCGAAAACGTAATTGAATAACACGTTAATGAAGAAATAAAGCAAGTTTAAAAATGACTTCAGTTCTCCTTTAATGGCGCACTGCTACCATTTTTTATTTGTTCTTTTTGATTGAATTAACCCTTTGGTGACTGACCCCTTGAAAATCGTTCCTCCAGGAACGATGACGTTTCAGTTGTCAAGACAATGGAAAAACTAAAATACAAGAGCATTTTGTTTTGTGCACAAGAGCATTGTGACGTATCTTTCTGTTTTGTATTTTAGTTTTTCCGTTGTCTTGACAGCTGAAACGTCATCGTTCCTGGAGGAACGATTTTCAAGGGGTCAGTCACCAAAGGGTTTTAATTGTCATGCCATTTCTTCTGGTAAAATAGCGAACAGATAGGGTCGAGTCACATAGATACCTTGGGACAACAGTTGATCACAGACTTACCGTTCAACCAAACACTGAAAACATCTTCTCTAAGTGTCAGCAGTACCACTTTTTCTTGAGGAAACTCCGCAGATTTCAGGTTCACCAATCAGCCCTGATGGCTTTTTACAAATGTTTTATTGAATCTGTAATTAATTTCAATATTACAGCCTGGTTTGGGTCACTATCTAACATTCATCACAACCCACTAAACAAAATCATAACACTGAGCAGTAAAATAATTGGATTGGAGCAGGAACCACTTATCAGCATGTACAATAGAAGGACGAAATGAAAAGGAACACAAATAGCCTTGGACATCACACACACACACACACACACACACACATGCACAGTCAATACTGTCTTTTACCTTCAGGCCAGAGATACAGATCACTCACCTTCAGGACTCAGAGAGCCATGTCAAGTCTTGTGCCTCCATCCGTTAGACTTATAAATGGTTGAACACTTTTTATCCCCCCGGCATATAATGCGGGGGGATATAGCTATCGCTCTGTCTGTCCGTCTGTAAACGTTTTAGTTTCCGGATCATATACCTCAAAAGCTATGAGGAATTTTTTTTTCCATGAAACCTTACAGTGATGTTAAGTGACTCGAGGAGTTGTGCCTTTTGACATTTTGGGATTTCTGTGATTTTAATTTTTTCCCATATTTCCATGGCAACCAATTCAACTAAGGAAAATTTGGAGTGGGGTTTCATGTGAGTGCCGGGGGGAAATGTCATCTCCTGATGACTCTTGGTTTTTTTAGAAAAAACAAACAAACAATATCTTTAATATTCCTTTGGTTGCTTTTTTATTATTATGTGTGCTTTGTGTAAGCTTTATTTTCCACTATTAATTGTTCCATGGGGTATGTTGTATGTGTGTGTGTGTGTGTGTGTGTGTGTGTGTGTGTGTGTGTGAGAATTGATTATGCACCAATGCTTTTCACATAGGAAGTTCTGAACGGAAAAATAAAGTTCTTTGAACGGAATTCAGTTGAATTGAAAAGGGAAAACTTATGTACATTTAAAAACATAAAAACCAATATATATATATATATATATATAGAGAGAGAGAGAGAGAGAGGCAGCACGGTGGTGTAGTGGTTAGCACTGTCACCTCACAGCAAGAAGGTCCGGGTTCGAGCCCCGTGGCCGGCGAGGGCCTTTCTGTGTGGAGTTTGCATGTTCTCCCCGTGTCCGCGTGGGTTTCCTCCGGGTGCTCCGGTTTCCCCCACAGTCCAAAGACATGCAGGTTAGGTTAACTGGTGACTCTAAATTGACCGTAGGTGTGAATGTGAGTGTGAATGGTTGTCTGTGTCTATGTGTCAGCCCTGTGATGACCTGGCGACTTGTCCAGGGTGTACCCCGCCTTTCGCCCGTAGTCAGCTGGGATAGGCTCCAGCTTGCCTGCGACCCTGTAGAACAGGATAAAGCGGCTACAGATAATGAGATGAGATGATATATATATATATACACTGCATATCAATAATACAATACCTGCTTGTTTAATCTGAAGTTTCATCTCTCTCTGTCCTCTCTCTCTGTCTGTCTGTTTCTCTCTCTGTCTCTCTGTTCTCTCTCTCTGTTCTCTCTCTCTCTCTCTCTCTCTCTCTCTCAAGGCAAAGGTGGTCATCAGGACTAATGGCTGCCCTCGAGACTGTTCCCAGTTACAGCCCCTCGATATGGGTGCAGATGTGCCACGCGATCCCTCGCTTCGATCTGACCATGCAGATGCAAGACAACATATTTACACCAGAAAGCTGGGAATACCAACAGGTTCCCTTTCCCTCCTTATAGAAAGCTGTATTACTCTTCCCCTCCCTTTTTTCAGTTTCCTTCTCAATATCAGATGCAATTTTCACACCTGACAGCTGGTACCAGTGGGTAGACTCATCGTGTGGAGACACATGCATGCTATTTCTGTCTTTTGTCTATTTTTTCTTCCTCAGTAGTTCACTCTTTTCCTCTCTCATTTTGTCTAGATATGCGCATGAGACCAAAATTATAGCGCAATTCCCTACAGAACTTTAGTAGGAAAGAATAATAACCTGGAGATTATTATAATCTCCCGATTACATCCTTTAACTTCAGACAATTAAACACTAATGCTTTGTAGCTTTGGGATCGGAGGAGCAGCATGGTATAGATAACTACCCTCGTGCTATAAACACATAGTACAGGGCAAAAGTTTGTACACCTTCTAGTTCGTTGTTTTTTCTTTATTTTTATTAATTAAGACGCTTCATGTCTTAAAGTAATGATGGATGTCGTTTCTCTTTACTTAGTTGAGCGGTTCTTGACATAATATGGATTACTACAGTTGTGGAACAGGGTTATTTACTGTATTTTTATTATTTACTGTTTGATCTCAAACGCATTAAGGAGGTAAGAAATTGCACTAATTAAGTTTTGACGAGGCACCTGTTAATTGAAAAGCGTTCCAGGTGACGACCTCATGAAGCTGGTTAAGATAATTCCAGGAGTGTGCAAAGTGTTATCAAGGTAAATGCTGGCTACTTTAAAGAATCTAAAATATGAAATATACAGTGCTGTGCAAAAGTCTTGGCACATGTAAAGAAATCCTGTAGACCAAAAATGGCTTAAAAAATCATGAAATGAAATGTTTCAACATTAAAAAAACACTATAAACAGCAGTAAGTCATAATAAATGAAACAAAGTCAATATTTGATGTGAGACAACGCTTTGCGGCGGCATGGTGGTGTAGTGGTTAGCACTGTCGCCTCACAGCAAGAAGGTCCGGGTTCGAGCCCCGTGGCCGGCGAGGGCCTTTCTGTGCGGAGTTTGCATGTTCTCCCCGTGTCCGCGTGGGTTTCCTCCGGGTGCTCCGGTTTCCCCCACAGTCCAAAGACATGCAGGTTAGGTTA
Source organism: Neoarius graeffei (assembly GCF_027579695.1). Classification (NCBI taxonomy): domain Eukaryota; kingdom Metazoa; phylum Chordata; class Actinopteri; order Siluriformes; family Ariidae; genus Neoarius; species Neoarius graeffei. The sequence goes on along the minus strand of NC_083573.1, from coordinate 40,246,637 downwards.
ACTGGTGACTCTAAATTGACCGTAGGTGTGAATGTGAGTGTGAATGGTTGTCTGTGTCTATGTGTCAGCCCTGTGATGACCTGGCGACTTGTCCAGGGTGTACCCCGCCTTTCGCCCGTAGTCAGCTGGGATAGGCTCCAGCTTGCCTGCGACCCTGTAGGACAGGATAAAGCGGCTACAGATAATGAGATGAGATTAGATTGTGAAATGATATAAAAATTTTTGAAACACCCTGTGTTATGACAGTCTGCATCGAAAGAGGATTTCTTTATTTGCATTAATAATGAACTCACACAGTACACGGATCCAAAAACAGGGATAATTTGATTAATTCCCAGCTTGTATTTTTAACAATACCCAGTGCTGGATTTGGCTTGTATTTGCGTCGTGAAATAAATTAAACGGATAATATTGGTTTAACCTAGAATTTAAAACACTGTATAAAATATAGATTATTGCTCACGCTGCATGTAGTCTCAGTCATTTCTTACTGTACTCATGATGTCCTGTATCTTCTGTTTACACTGATGTCACATTTATTAGACATACACGCCCAGATTGAATTAGTGTCGAATGGTAATGGTATATCTCTTTGTCTAAGCGAAGGTTTTCACTGTATTATTTTTTGGTCCAGTTTTGCTGCTGCAGAGAAAAATCAGACATTGTAAAAATGTATTTATTTATAACAATATTTATGCACGAGGCTCTCATCACCATGGTGTTTTTCAGAGAGGTCCTGCACATATATAATCATATCCATCTCATAAAAAATAATATGAAGGAAAATTATACACATAAAAACTAAGAGCGAAATATTTCCAAAATAATATAAAATATATGTAATTCTGGGCGGCACGGTGGTGTAGTGGTTAGCGCTGTCGCCTCACAGCAAGAAGGTCCGGGTTCGAGCCCCGTGGCCGGCAACGGCCTTTCTGTGTGGAGTTTGCATGTTCTCCCCGTGTCCGCGTGGGTTTCCTCCGGGTGCTCCGGTTTCCCCCACAGTCCAAAGACATGCAGGTTAGGTTAACTGGTGACTCTAAATTGACCGTAGGTGTGAATGTGAGTGTGAATGGTTGTCTGTGTCTATGTGTCAGCCCTGTGATGACCTGGCGACTTGTCCAGGGTGTACCCCGCCTTTCGCCCGTAGTCAGCTGGGATAGGCTCCAGCTTGCCTGCGACCCTGTAGAACAGGATAAAGCGGCTACAGATAATGAGATGAGATATGTAATTATTTAAATACATGAATAAAATTAAGTTCATCTTAGAAACGATTTGAAATCATTTAGGCTAGATGCCTGTCTTACAGTAATATCTAAATTATTCCAGTCAACGGCTGCATGAAATATAAAACACTGTTTGCCTCAGTTAGTATGCGCACATGGCAAGTGTAAATCCTGACAGCGGTGTGTATCAGAATTATCCATTATCCATAACCGATTATCCTGTGCAGGGTCACGAGCAAGCTGGAGCCAATCCCAGCTGACTATGGGCGAGAGGCGGGGTACACCCTGGACAAGTCGCCAGGTCATCACAGGGCTAGCCTATCCTGCATGTCTTTGGACTGTGGGGGAAACCGGAGCACCCGGAGGAAACCCACGCGGACACGGGGAGAACATGCAAACTCCACACAGAAAAGCCCTCGCCGGCCACGGGGCTCGAACCCGGACCTTCTTGCTGTGAGGCGACAGTGCTAACCACTACACCACCATGCCGCCCTGTATCATAATTATGTATACTATAATTCCTAGTAAAATTAAAATCAAAATCTATAATATTGTTAAGGCATTTACCGTATATCCAGCTATACAACAATGGTGGCGGCGGATAGCTAGAGGTTCCCATTTTAACTGATTAAGCGCTTGAGTGGCAGAAAAGTACTTAGGTTGGTCTAAAATAGATCTTCCATCATTACTTTGTAATATTTAAAGGTGTTGCATGAGTAATTTTTTTTTATTCTTAGGTTGTTGGTTGAGAAGGGCTGTCTTACTTAGAACACGTAATGCGCCATGCTTATTTGCAGAAAAATTCAATGCCATTACGAGCAAAAACAGTCAATGGCAAAGTCCTGGCAGTGTCAGAATGTAAAAATTTGATCGCTGTTCATTGCAAAGCCTTAAAGTGCCATTCCACCATTGGATGTATTCTTTGGCATAAAATACAATATATTTTATGACAACATGACTAGACAGAGAAATCTTTTAGCTTCAAAATGATATATCAAACATAATTTTTTGACAACGACAAGTATATTAATTTTGCGACCAAAGTCACCTACCCTTTTAATTTCCGCGCAGTAGTGAAACGTGATGTCATCGGCAGGTTCCCCTTCTTGTGTACCACGTGTCGGTCTAGTTTTAGACCAGGAAACCCCCAAAGTGAGAGAGTCATTTCTCCTCGTATATGGGGGCCAAAAAAATTGCGAAAAATTTTGAGTTAATCTTTCAGTTAGCTAGATTTATTGGTATTAGCTAGATTTATTGGTATTATTTTTATCGCGTTCTATCCGCCATTGCTGATAATATGTGCCACGTCACACGTCACGTGGTACACAAGAAGGGGAACCTGCCGATGACATCACACGCGGAAATTAAAAGGGTAGGTGACTTTGGTCGCAAAATTAATATACTTGTCGTTGTCAAAAAATTATGTTTGATATATCATTTTGAAGCTAAAAGATTTCTCTATCTAGTGATACCATTTATATATGTTGTCAAAATATATTGTATTTTATGCCAAAGAATACATCCAATGGTGGAATGGCACTTTAAGGCTTAAGTCAGACTGGACAAAACTGACCACTGCAGGTGTTCGTTCACCGCTAGTGCACAGCCTCAGAGATCGGCTGTGTTGCGATTTGATGCGCGATCTGGCACTGTGGGCGCCGAACTGGATTGAGATGCAGTGACGTTGAAGGCTGTGTCAAATTGCAGTGTGTTGTGTGATTCACAGCAATAGTCTAATTTTAGTTCATGAGAACAGAAGAGCTGCTTTTCATGGATCACACTTTGCGCTCAGGAGAAAGAATGACACAAGTGTCGAAACTGAATCACGGTGATCCTTTGACCTGACCATGAACGAGAGGTAGAGCTTATGAGGCATGCGTGAAAGCAAGGAGAGAGAAAGAAGAGGAGATGGAGGAGAGCGAGAACGATGATGGAAGAGAGAACATTTGTGAAAGAGGAAGAAAGCAAGAGGCATAGAACAACAGCGTGAAGCGATGAATGTATTTAAGTAGGTCAAGTATTATTAATAGAGATCCACTGGCATGGATGGGAAGAGAAAAGCAGGGAAAGCAAGCGTGAGGGAGAGTGCACGAGAGGGAGGTGAGATAGGGAGGGAGGGATGACTGTAGTAAGAGACAGGGGGGATGGGGGAATAGGAACCAAAGGAGAGGGTGAGAGATAGACAGAACGGCTAGATGGACACAGATAATAAACGCTGCAGATTTGTGACGTGTTTTGTCCCTATGCGTCCCTATGCACATGCGTTGACATGCCTAGAATGTACTGTAATTAAATCACTTCTGCCTCATTCGGTTTGCAGTAGCGCACAGGAGCCTCCATTCTCTCTCTCAGCCAACCAAATACAAGCGATAGCCTCCATTTTATGTTGAATTTTATGAGCTATCTGCTGCCTTTGTGTATCGTGTCCGATTCTTGTGTAACCTCGACATGAAAAAAGCAACACAACTCCCATCCATAGGCAGTGAAGATACAGAATACAGTTTGTGAATGTTTGTATAACTCGAAAAGCTTCTGTCTTTCATTCTCTTCCTTTCTTCTTTTGCCGTACACAGACTCTCCTGATTCTCTCCAGTCTTTCAGCCATCGCGCTCATCCTCTCGCTTCTTGTCATCCTCTCCTTCCTTATTCACTACTGCTGCTGTCACCGCGGTGATGCGGGCAGGGACGAGGAAGAGGAAGACGATGATGCCAGTGGTGGCCATGGATATGGTGGCAGGAAGGGGCGGCGCATCTGCTGTGTCACATGGGTGTCCGTGGCAGCTGTCACGCTGTGCTGGTAACGTATATTTAATCTTGCGACAACACAATTGTTCAATGCAATACTTACAGTACATCTGCTTTTTTTTTATCACAATAATATTTCAGTATTTATCCCCATGGATTATGATGGGGGCGGCACGGTGGTGTAGTGGTTAGCACTGTTGCCTCACAGCAAGAAGGTCCTGGGTTCGAGCCCAGCGGCCAACGAGGACCTTTCTGTGTGGAGTTTGCATGTTCTCCCCGTGTCCGTGTGGGTTTCCTCCGGGTGCTCCGGTTTCCCCCACAGTCAAAAGACATGCAGGTTAGGTTAACTGGTGACTCTAAATTGACCGTAGGTGTGAATGTGAGTGTGAATGGTTGTCTGTGTCTATGTGTCAGCCCTGTGATGACCTGGCGACTTGTCCAGGGTGTACTCCGCTTCTCGCCCGTAGTCAGCTGGGATAGGCTCCAGCTTACCCGTGACTAGTGAGGAGTTCCAGGTATTTATCCTCGAGTAGACCAAAAACAACCCTAAGGGCCTCTGCATGCTCTTGCGACAAGGCTTTCGCAGATAGCTTTTCGCAGACAGTTGTAATTTATCGTTGAGCGGGGAGTAATAGGCATGCGCGATGTTATTCACCGCCACAACGCAAGGGGGCGCGAAGTCGCGAAATCGCTAGGAGTAGTTGGTGGGTGTGGTTAGTGGAGTGTTTATCCTCCGGTTACTTATAATGACTAGAACTGGAGTCGTATAGATGTACGTACTTCCTCGATCAATCGCTCTTTGTGCTGCTCCATCTTCGCTCGTGTTTTTAAAAATGGTGGTAGTGAAAACAAACCAAACCGGGAAAGTAGGGAAGCGGAAGTGCGTGTACAGCGGATGTAGAGTGGACCAATCAGAGCCCTCTTGTCTGCGACGCTGTCTGCGAGGCTTCTGCGGTGGTCACAATTTTTGGGAGGTGCGCGCAGAGTGTCTGCGAAGGGGGGGGGCTACACAGACGCCATCTGCGACACCATCTGCGAGGACTGCGTTGTCAGCATAAATTGGCCTTAAGGGGAGTCGTTGAGGTCACATGGGTCGTTGACACTTTCAGCCATCCTGTAGGTGTTTGGGTCACTGGTGGCCAGGTGTGAACGGTGTTAGCAGCCTAGAGGGTCGTTAGGGTGATCTGTGGGTCGTTGACTCTCTCTGCCATCATGTGAGTCATTGAAGTCAGCTGAGTCTTGGTGTGGATGTGTATTCAGTTTTCTGGGAAGTGTGCCAAGGACTGCATTGTAGGTGGCTGATAAATGGTGTCTCTGTTCATTGATGGTCGTTCCAGGTTGACGAAGATGGCTTTTTTTACTCCTCTTTCAAACCACCGGTCTTCTCTGGCTAGAATGCATACATTGCGGTCCTGAAACAAGTGTCCTTTGTTACTGAGATGAAGACAGACTGCAGAGTCCTGGTCTGAGGAACTGGCTCTCCTGTGTTGAGCCATGCACTTGTGAAGTGGCTGCTTCGTTTCCCCAATGTACAGGTCTGCCCATTCCTCACTGCATTGAATTGCGTACACTACGTTGTCCTGTTTGTGTCTGGGTATCCTGTCCTTAGGGTGGACTAGTTTCTGCCTCGGAGTGTTACTGGGTCTGAAGTGTACAGAGATAACAACCCTCTAGCCTGCTAACACTGTTCACACCCGGCCCCCAGGAACCTACACCTACAGGATGACTTAACCCAACGACTCTCCTTAGGTTTGCTTTTGGTCCACTAGAGGATAAATACCTGGAACTCCCCACTAGTCAGACAGAACTGAAGAAGCTGAGAGGTGAAGCATCTTCAAGAATTTCAAGCAAGTCCAGTTGCCTTCTTTAGCAACCACGGTTTACTATGACCTGGATGACTGAGAACCTTCACAGACCTTAAAAATGCTATTTGTACAAAGGTGACATTTTGAGCACGAGTCGAAATACGGACACTCGGTGTCCTTTATAGATTTGTTGCTGAATTTGGTGATTATTGTCAGAATACAAATACTTCCTTTAGGTTTCTACTCATCTTCAACTCGTTCAGTATCATGCTAGCTGAATGGAATTTATCTGATAGACCACTCAACGCCAGCCAATATTATTTAAATATTTCACTCAGATCCGCGATGTATTTTGTATGAAAAATGCGAGTTTTTCAACATGAGAAGATAAACTTCATATCTTCAAGCTAAAGCTAACTTGTGATGTTCTTTTTATTATATCGACACATTCACAAACAAAAAGTACCCAAATTTATCAAAACAAGTCATCAATTTCCTCACGAGTGACATATAGAGGTTTATGTCATGGTTGCCGTTGTCCATGTCCCGGATGTAGTTTGTATGAGGAATATGAGAAGTGTATTTCCCAGTAAAACACTCATGTCCATGTAATATATACATGTATGTCTCATCATTCATGTTCACGGGTAAGCAACAACACAATAACTAGTTGTGATGTGCCGTGCATGCAGAGTCTCTCTTCTGGTGTAAATTGGACTTAATCTGCAAACTAGAGGCTCCTGATTTGTTTTAATTTTTTGAAAGACTTTTAATCGAGTTATACTGAATGTTAGTGGAAATTAAATTATCTAAATTTTGTACTGTGAGCCGACTGCCTGCTCTCCACATGAGAGTAAAAGCGATTTTCTCGACTTTTTTTTTTGTCCAGATGCACACCTCTAACATGAATAAACATGGTTTTTAAAAATATATATTTTCACTGACTTCATTTGCATGCCGTACATAACAAATACTCAAATAGTAGTTTTAGTATTCTAATGCTGGCTTCTCAGACAGTTGCCTTCATCTATTTTGTGCCCTTTTTATGCAGTCCCTTATCAAAAATAAGTATACTTCAAGTTCATTTTATTAAGGATGCTTAAGTAAAGTTAAAGTATATTTCCTTAAGTATACTTTTGTGTACCAAGTATACTGATATCAATGTACTTACAGTGTACTTGTAAGTAAACTAATCTAATACTCATTAAGACTAAACTGGCCCACTTTTAGTTTATATAAAGTATGGTATACTTTAAGTCAAAGAGAAGTAAATGTTGAGTATACAACTAGTATTTTTTATTTTGTACTGCAAGTATACCACAAGTAAACTTATATACTAATAGTTTACTAGTTCTATACTTGTAGTCCAGTCTTTAGTTTACAAAAGCATACTTCATAGTATACTGGAAATATATTATGAGTTTACTTGCTTTATACTTCTAGTCCACTTTTTAAGTTTACTAAAGTACAGTATACTTTGCAGTATGCTGGAAATATACTATTGGTTTACTTGTTACACACTTCTAGTCCACTTTTTAGTACTTTATAGCATATTGGAAATATACTATTAGTTACTGGTTATATACATCGAGTTAATAACACTATGTACATAAAAGCTAAGTTTAAGTTCCAACACCGTTTACTCTTAAGCTATTCCACCCCAGAGCCGACCACAAACTTATGGTACACGTAGGTTTAAAAGATGGGATTTAAAACATGCTGCTGTATATCACACAGAAGCCAATGTGTGTGAAAAAGAAGTATTTTATAGGCTACTATCAAAAGGATAAGCATAAGTACAGGGCAAGTGCACTTAAACATAAGGCACAAATATTTTAATACTTTATTACACTTTTGTTAAGTATATCTTGATCAAAAGTTTAAGTATAAGCTGAATATACTTAGACTTTTCTATATACTTTTCAGTATAAGCCAAGGATACTTATGTATAACTTTATTAAGTATATCTCTGATAAGTAAATAAAAAGTAAACTGAAAGCATACGCTCTTATTTTTAGTTTAAAAGAAGTATACAGGAAGCACACTTGAATAAACTTAAGGGTAATCCTTTGGTACAAGAGTTTGGCAGCTGAAGTTTGGTACAAATACTTGAGGTTACTTATCAAGTCAAGTCAAGTCAACTTTATTGTCAAATATGCTATACATGCTCGACATACAGCACAGATGAAATTTCAGTCCTCTCTGACCCACGGTGCAAATAGGCAATGCAATAAATAAAAATAAAAATAGAATAGAATAATTGAAAAAAACAAACAAACAATATAAACAGTATAAACACTCTAGATACTGTAGGAACTAGACATAGACTAAACACTCAGACAAACAATATAAACAGTATAAATAAACAGTATAAACACTAGATAAGAAGAACTAGACATAGACTAAACACTCAGACAATATAAACAGTGTAAACACTAGATAAGAACTAGACAAAGACTAAACACTCAAACAGACAATATAAACAGTATAAACACTCTAGATATGAACTAGACGTAGACTAAACACTCATATATGCATACATATATATATATATATATATATATATATATATATATATATATACACACACACACACACACACAAAAAACTTATGTTGTATTACAGTCTCAGCACTAAGAGCAATTTCTATAAATCAAAACAGGGTATACTGTGTACAACCCCGATTCCAAAACAGTTGGGACAAAGTACAAATTGTAAATAAAAACGAAATGCAATAATTTACTAATCTCAAAAACTGATATTGTATTCACAATAGAATATAGACAACATATCAAATGTCGAAAGTGAGACATTTTGAAATTTCATGCCAAATATTGGCTCATTTGAAATTTCATGACAGCAACAGATCTCAAAAAAGTTGGGACAGGGGCAATAAGAGGCTGGAAAAGTTAAAAAAGGTACAAAAAAGGAACAGCTGGAGGACCAAATTGCAACTCATTAGGTCAATTGGCAATAGGTCATTAACATGACTGGGTATAAAAAGAGCATCTTGGAGTGGCAGCGGCTCTCAGAAGTAAAGATGGGAAGAGGATCACCAATCCCCCTAATTCTGCGCCGACAAATAGTGTACCAATATCAGAAAGGAGTTTGATAATGTGAAATTGCAAAGAGTTTGAACATATCATCATCTACAGTGCATAATATCATCAAAAGATTCAGAGAATCTGGAAGAATCTCTGTGCGTAAGGGGCAAGACCGGAAAACCATACTGGGTGCCCGTGATCTTCGGGCCCTTAGACGGCACTGCATCACATACAGGCATGCTTCTGTGTTGGAAATCATAAAATGGGCTCAGGAATATTTCCAGAGAACATTATCTGTGAACACAATTCAGCGTGCCATCCGCCGTTGCCAGCTAAAACTCTATAGTTCAAAGAAGAAGCCGTATCTAAACATGATCCAGAAGCGCAGACGTCTTCTCTGGGCAAAGGCTCATTTAAAATGGACTGTGGCAAAGTGGAAAACTGTTCTGTGGTCAGACGAATCAAAATTTGAAGTTCTTTATGGAAATCAGGGACGCCGTGTCATTCGGACTAAAGAGGAGAAGGACGACCCAAGTTGTTATCAGTGCTCAGTTCAGAAGCCTGCATCTCTGATGGTATGGGGTTGCATTAGTGCGTGTGGCATGGACAGCTTACACATCTGGAAAGACACCATCAATGCTGAAAGGTATATCCAGGTTCTAGAGCAACATATGCTCCCATCCAGACGACGTCTCTTTCAGGGAAGACCTTGCATTTTCCAACATGACAAGGCCAAACCACATACTGCATCAATTACAGCATCATGGCTGCGTAGAAGAAGGGTCCGGGTACTGAACTGGCCAGCCTGCAGTCCAGATCTTTCACCCATAGAAAACATTTGGTGCATCATAAAATGGAAGATACGACAAAAAAGACCTAAGACAGTTGAGCAACTAGAATCCTACATTAGACAAGAATGGGTTAACATTCCTATCCCTAAACTTGAGCAACTTGTCTCCTCAGTCCCCAGACGTTTACAGACTGTTGTAAAGAGAAAAGGGGATGTCTCACAGTGGTAAACATGGCCTTGTCCCAACTTTTTTGAGATGTGTTGTTGTCATGAAATTTAAAGTCACCTAATTTTTCTCTTTAACTGATACATTTTCTCAGTTTAAACCTTTGATATGTCATCTATGTTCTATTCTGAATAAAATATGGAATTTTGAAACTTCCACATCATTGCATTCCGTTTTTATTTACAATTTGTACTTTGTCCCAACTTTTTTGGAATCGGCGTTGTAATAGTAATTGAAAAACCCAGATTCACCCTTCCACTCTTTGTCTGTAGTACTTAAAGTCTTCAAACTTGTATGAGATTCCTAGTTAAGGGGGTTGTCTCAGACACTGATCTTTAGAGAGAACTGAGAGAGAATATGGCTTTGGGATAAGCGAACACAAACCCATAAAAAGCGAGGAATTCTGTATGGAGTGATGTCACGCTCGAAGCAGAAAACAGAGCAGGATTAAATCCGGCAGATCTGCCTTCTGATTGTATATCATGATACGCAGGCGTTCTAATGTTGCATCTGTTTAGCCTGTGGGCTTACAGAGATGACATCATCCTCTTCCCCTCCATGTTGACCTCTTTATTCTTCCAGTGTGGATTTATGGTGTAGGCAGTGGTGTAAATTTAGCCTGACATGTGGTGGGACAGGCATCAGGAGGCTTTATTGTACAGTCGACATTTTAAACATGAAACTATATATACAGTGCTGTGCAAAAGTCTTAGGAACCCTATTTTTTTTCATACAAACTTTGTTATAGGTTTCTATTTTATGACTTCGACATTATCGAGTCAGTACAAAAATATTTTAGAGTCCAGACGTTCGTTTTCCAGCACAAAATTAAATGTTACGGGGGAAAAAAAGTTTGTATCTGAGCAGCATATTACATAAGAGAGCACTTTTCAGATTAAAAAAGAAAACATAATGAAGGCTGCTGGGTTTTGGTGCAAAATGAAGAAGCGAGTGTGACAGTCAAAGTGTCCAGAAGAACTGTGTTCTGAAAGATGCTCAGTAAAACCTACAGCTCATTTCCTTATAAAACTGCACTCAGTGGACCTGAGACTACTGCTGTGTCCAAAATCACTCACTACTCACTATATAGTGGACTCATCTCATTCTCATCTCATTATCTCTAGCTGCTTTATCCTTCTACAGGGTCGCAGGCAAGCTGGAGCCTATCCCAGCTGACTATGGGCGAAAGGCGGGGTACACCCTGGACAAGTCGCCAGGTCATCACAGGGCTGACACATAGACACAGACAACCATTCACACTCACATTCACACCTACGGTCAATTTAGAGTCACCAGTTAACCTAACCTGCATGTCTTTTGACTGTGGGGGAAACCGGAGCACCCGGAGGAAACCCACGTGGACACGGGGAGAACATGCAAACTCCACACAGAAAGGCCCTCGCTGGCCCCGGGGCTCGAACCCGGACCTTCTTGCTGTGAGGCGACAGCGCTAACCACTACACCACCGTGCCGCCCTATATAGTGGACTATATACCATTTTGTAGTGCTGTCCGAATGTCTCATCTCATCTCATTATCTGTAGCCGCTTTATCCTGTTCTACAGGGTCGCAGGCAAGCTGGAGCCTATCCCAGCTGACTACGGGCGAAAGGCGGGGTACACCCTGGACAAGTCGCCAGGTCATCACAGGGCTGACACATAGACACAGACAACCATTCACACTCACATTCACACCTACGGTCAATTTAGAGTCACCAACCTGCATGTCTTTGGACTGTGGGGGAAACCGGAGCACCCGGAGGAAACCCACGTGGACACGGGGAGAACATGCAAACTCCACACAGAAAGGCCCTCGCTGGCCCCGGGGCTCGAACCCAGGACCTTCTTGCTGTGAGGCGACAGTGCTAACCACTACACCACCGTGCCGCCCTGTCCGAATGTATAGTGAGAATTATTACACCCTATATAGTGGACTCATGGTATCAATGCACTGTGAAAAGTTGTGTACAACCGATGGTCACTAACCAAGCAATATATACCATCATGCATTGCAGTCGCGCATTTTCACAGAGCTGTAAAAGCTGTTTCATAAGGACCGTTAAGTATTTTAGATTGAGTATTGCGTTAGTTTGTTTTTCCTTATGACAACGGGAATGAGACAAATTTATAAGTTGAGCAAAAATGGCAATAATGTTGTAGTGTGTTGGGGTGACTAGACGGAGGAAGAAACACATTATAAACGGATATTCAAGTACAATTAAAAATAGTAAGAGAACAGAAAATAAGCTAAAATAGAATCAGAGAGATAAAATGCAAGAATAAATGTTATAGTGCAGAGCGAGGAATTAATCAAAAGCCTCAAATTTGATTTAATAAAAAGCAGCGGCAAAGAAAAAAGGATTCAGCCTTGATTTAAAAGAACTGAAAGATGCAGCAGACACAAAGTACTTTGCATTTATTAATATCGGTAATACGCTCAGTATAATATGGATTTATCACAAAAATACATGCATGTATTTATTATTTTCAAAACCCACCAGCCGACTGATCTGGCACGTTTTAATCGTGCGACAGTAATGACGTAAATAACGGCGCGGTAGAGTAGTGTCCGAAAGTGTTTGTTTTTTTTCCCTTTCATTTTACCAATGAGCTCATGATATAGTCCTCTATATAGAATTCCCTAGATAGTGAGTAGAGAGTAGTGAATGAGTGAGTGATTTCAGACATAGCATACTCTTTTTTTTTTTAAAGCAAAGGGTCATCTCACACCAAATATTGACTTTGTTTCATTTATTATGCTGTATATAGTATTTTTTTAAATATTGAAAAACATTTCATTTCATCATTTTTAAGCCATTTTTAGTCTACAGCATTTCTTTACATGCGCCTGAGACTTTTGCACAGGACTGTATATTGTAGATAAAATCTTCTTCTTTTGGCTGCTCCCGATTAGGGGTCGCCACAGCGGATCTTTTGTCTCCGTTGCTCCCTGTCTTCCGCATCCTTCTCTACCACACCTGCCACTTTCATGTCCTCTCTCACCACATCCATGTATCTCCTCTTTGGCCTTCCTCGTTTTCGTTTGCCTGGCAGCTCCATCCTCAACATTCTCCTTCCCACATGCTCTGCATCTCTTCTCAGGATGTGCCCATACCATCTCAGTCTCATCTCTCTTAGCTTAATTCCCAAGCTCTCTACATGTGCTGTCCCTCTGATGTGCTCGTTCCTTATCCTGTCCAACCTCCCATCGCAAACCTTAACATCCTCAACTCCGCCACCTCCAACTTTGCCTCCTGTCTCTTCGTTAAGGGTACGGTCTCCAATCCATACATCACAGCTGGTCTCACTACTGTCTTATACATCTTACCTTTCACTTTTGCTGGGACACAAATGACTCCTGCAATCCTTCTCCAACTGCTCCACCCTGCCTACACTCTCTTTCTCACCTCACTATCGCAGCCCCCATTTTTTTGCACAGTTGACCCCAGGTACTTGAATTCACCAACTTTCTTTACGTCTACTCTTTGCATCTTCACTACACTCTCATCCCCATTCTCATTGATGCACATGTATTCTGTTTTGCTCCTGCTCACCTTCATTCCTCTTCGTTCCAATGCATACCTCCATCTCTCCAAACCCAACTCAACCTCCTTTCTACTTTCACCACACATCACAATATCATCCGCAAACATCATGTTCCATGGTGACTCTTGCCTCACTTCGTCCGTCAAGCTATCCATCACTATGGCAAACAAGAAAGGACTCAAAGCAGATCCTTGATGAAGTCCTACCTTCAACTTGAACCATTCAGTCATTCCAACTGCATACCTCACTGCTGTTTCACTGTTCTCATACATGTCTTGCACCACTCTGATATACTTCTCCTTCACTCCACTCTTACTCATACAATACCATAACTCATCTCTCGGCACTCTATCGTATGCCTTCTCCAGGTCTACAAACACACAATGTAGCTTTCTCTGGCCTTCCCTGTACTTCTCCATTAATATTCTTAAAGCACAAATTGCATCCGATGTGCTCTTCCTTGGCATAAACCCGTACTGCTATATTGTAGATAAAATATATATACAAAAAACAATAGGAAAAAATGTTTAGATTATTATTAGATTATGGCCATGCAAATAACTTGAAGCTATTTTTTTCCTTTTTTTTTTTTTACTTTTTAAGCTCTAAATTAGGATGGGTTTTGATTTTTTAATTTTTTTTTTATTTACATATTTAGATTTTTTAACACAATTTCATACTTTTGTATAGTTTTATTGTATATATACTGTATCCAGCTAAATTTTAGATTATATACTGTATGTACCTATGTACAGAAGTCTGAGTCGCACCTTTGTTACATTTGCATGCTGCTTTTGAAGTTTGAAATAAATTATTTTTAAATTATTATTATTTAAAAAAATGTTTAAATAATGATGATGATGATTATTATTATTATGATTGGGCAGCACTGTGGTGTAGTGGTTAGCACTGTCGCCTCACAGCAAGAAGGTCCGGGTTCGAGCCCCGTGGCCGGCGAGGGCCTTTCTGTGCGGAGTTTGCATGTTGTCCGCGTGGGTTTCCTCCGGGTGCTCCAGTTTCCCCCACAGTCCAAAGACATGCAGGTTAGGTTAACTGGTGACTCTAAATTGACCATAGGTGTGAATGTGAGTGTGAATGGTTGTCTGTGTCTATGTGTCAGCCCTGTGATGACCTGGCGACTTGTCCAAGGTGTACCCTGCCTTTCGCCCATAGTCAGCTGGGATAGGCTTCAGCTTGCCTGTGACCCTGCACAGAATAAGCGGCTACAGATAATGGATGGATTATTATTATTATTAACTGCTATAACAGCAAGTATTTTTGGATCATTATTCAGTGCAGAAAATCAGTTTCATCCCTGTTATAATGGTGGTCATTCCTTTCCATTTCCTGGCCCTGAAAGCTTAGTCTGACCTCAGAAAATTTGGTATTGATTATTCCATTACCAGTTAAACGCTGCATTACTTAAGCCAGGCTTGCACTCGATGTCTGAATGCGACAAGAGCAAATCACATGACAAAGCGACCACAGTGTAAAAGTGCTCTTGCTGAGTGATTGCCCAATCTGAAGTGAAATATCTTGTCCCACAACCCACAGGCTGCAAAAATGTTGACAACCAGACGCCACTCAGCTCTAATAATGTACTCACCAAGGACAGTGCATGCAGTCTTATATTCACACACATGTATCAAGACCAGCAACATGTTTGTGCCTTGTAGCACAACATACTGTATATACGTCCCCTCCCTCCACCGTCTTTTGGTCAAACAGTGAATCTGGGTCTGGCAGTGGGGGTAACATCTGATATCAAGCTTTGAGTTGAATTTTTGAATATGTGAGAATGATGTAGAGTGAAGCTGTTGTTTCAGAATGAGTTTTTTTACTGGTGTGGTTAGAGGAGTTATTTCATAGTGTTATTCCTTGGGCCAGTGCTTTTTATTCACTAACGCTGAGTCATTGACTGAATTAAACACACCACCCTTATTCTCCCTTGACTCCATTCTTTTGTGTTTTGGCCTCTTGCAGCGTTGCTATAGGCTTTGGTTTCTATGGTAACAGCGAGGCGAACGACGGGATGTATCAGTTGACCTCGTCTCTGCTCACTGCCAATCACACACTGGCGTCCATCGATATGCTGGTGAGAAAACACACTCAGTTTATCCGTGATCTACACCGCTGTCCTTCCAAGAGAATAAATCAAGGCCCATTAGGTCTTAGCTGTGCATTATACGAGTTCATGTGAAATAAATAGGAGAATAATCTGATTCGTTATGTGTATTTCCAGTATGTGGGTATGGATGTGCATACCTTGTATTGATTTGGCTTATGCAGGATTGGTTGCTCATACAGTCAGTCAATCATATCTGTGTCACTCTGATTAATTCCCTCATCCTCTTCATCTTCCCCATTCCCTTTCTCCTGAGCCCAGGTTTCAGACACCGTAACAGCTCTGCGGCAGTCCATCTCAGGCCCTCTGACCTCACTGGAGAATGTGTTTGGAGGGAATAAACCCGCTCTGGTGTCCACTCGGTCCTGCAGACGTCTGTCTGAGCATGTGATGTCCCTTCTCTCCTCCCTCACTCTAGGAAAAGGGCTGAGCTCCATCTCTACTAATGCAAGTGATGGCATGGTGGGGGTTGTGACCCCTGTTCTGCCCTCTGTACCCCAGGCTGTGACCTCAAGTTCAAACAGTGCCCCTGCACCCTTCTCCCCAGGGTGGGCAGCTAGCACACTCATGGTGAATGAGGACTACAGGTAAAGTCGTGAGAACTGATTATTTATGTTGCTGTTGATTTCAGATGAGTATGCGTATTGTATGAGTTCTCTGAAAACCCTGTGAACCCAATTCAGATGGCATGTACGCTATACTGTTAACTCCTCCCACGTTCAGCGTGTGCTGTGTGTTTTGCTGTTTAGGTGGCTCGCCTATGTCCTGCTTCTCCTTTTGGATCTGGTGGTGTGTCTCTTTATTCTGCTAGGCTTGGCCAAACAGGCTCGATGGCTCCTCATTTTGTAAGTGATATTATACAACAATTTGAGAATTTTTTTCCAAATGTCTGACCAATACAGTACCAGTCAAAAGTATGGACACCCCTACTCTGTCATAGGTTTTTGACTCTTTTCTATATTGTAGAACAATACTGAAGATCGCAGGCAAGCTGGAGCCTATCCCAGCTGACTACGGGCGAAAGGCGGGGTACACCCTGGACAAGTCGCCAGGTCATCACAGGGCTGACACATAGACACAGACAACCATTCACACTCACATTCACACCTACGGTCAATTTAGAGTCACCAGTTAACCTAACCTGCATGTCTTTGGACTGTGGGGGAAACCGGAGCACCCGGAGGAAACCCACACGGACACGGGGAGAACATGCAAACTCCACACAGAAAGGCCCTCGCCGGCCACGGGGCTCGAACCCGGACCTTCTTGCTGTGAGGTGACAGCGCTAACCACTACACCACCGTGCCGCCCCCATATTGAACATATAGGAATTATATACTAAACAAAAAAGTGGTCAAAAAATTGTTTCATATTTTAGATTCTTGAAAGTAGCCAGCGTTTACCTTGATGACGCTTTGCACACTATTGGCATTATCTTAACCAGCTTCATGAGGGAGCGGCACGGTGGTGTAGTGGTTAGCACTGTCGCCTCATAGCAAGAAGATTCTAGGTTTGAGCCCAGCGTTCGATGGGGACCTTTCTGTGTGGAGTTTGCATGTTCTCCCCGTGTCTGCGTGGGTTTGCTCCGGGTGCTCCGGTTTCCCCCACAGTCCAAAGACATGTAGGTTAGGTTAATTGGTGGCTCTAAATTGACCGTAGGTGTGAATGTGAGTGTGAATGGTTGTTTGTCCCTATGCATCGGCCCTGTGATGATCTGGTGACTTGTCCAGGGTGTACCCCGCCTCTCGCTCATTGTCAGCTGGGATAGGCTCCAGCTTGCCCGCGACCCTGCACAGGATAAGCGGTTACAGATAATGGATGGATGGATGGAGCTTCATGAGGTAGTCACCTGGAATGCTTTTCAATTAACGGGTGTCTCATCTCATTATCTCTAGCCGCTTTATCCTTCTACAGGGTCGCAGGCAAGCTGGAGCCTATCCCAGCTGACTACGGGCGAAAGGCGGGGTACACCCTGAACAAGTCGCCAGGTCATCACAGGGCTGACACATAGACACAGACAACCATTCACACCTACGGTCAATTTAGAGTCACCAGTTAACCTAACCTGCATGTCTTTGGACTGTGGGGGAAACCGGAGCACCCGGAGGAAACCCACGTGGACACGGGGAGAACATGCAAACTCCACACAGAAAGGCCCTCGCCGGCCACGGGGCTCGAACCCGGACCTTCTTGCTGTGAGGCGACAGCGCTAACCACTACACCACCGTGCCGCCCCCTTGTCAAAAGTTAATTAGTGCAATTTCTTGCCTTCTTAATGTGTTTGAGATCAAACAGTAAATAATAAATAATAAAAATACAGTAAATAGCCCTATTCCACAACTGTATGCTCAAGTCCAGTGGAATGACATTTAAATATGTTTAAATGTTCATTCCTCTGCCCAGTTTGTTGTCATGAATTATAAGTTTCAACTAAAATGAGCATTTGGGGAAAAAAAACAGTTGTGTGCTCATCAATCTTTTTCATAGTTTCTGCTGTTCTTGTTTTAAAGACTTAATCATACTATCAAGCACAAACTGACTATAAAAAATGTTAAAAGAACTATAAATAATTTTGGCATTTATTGACTACTATACCATACAGAACACGCGTCTTCCTATAGAGATCAGCGCATGTGTCATTCCACTGGACATTAATGTTGCTGTAGAAAAAATTCTGCTCTTCTTAAGCCCGGCGCACACGGGCGACTTCTCACGCAAGTGTATTGAGATTTTTGGATGCAAGTTTCCCCTCTTGGGTAGCTGCGTGTGTGCAATATCTGCGCCCAATGGGCGATTTGGAGAAGGGGATGCAAGTCACGTGGAAATCATGTGACTACTTCACGGGCGGGGATGCAAGTAACATGGAAATCATGTGACTACTTCGTGGGCGGTGATTGGCTTAGCCTTTGGAGGTGATCGCTTTGTTATCGCAAAGACGCGCGCACACTGTGATATCTCTGCAACAAGTCAGCGACTGCCGATTTTTTGTCGCAGATTATCAAGCATGTTTGATACCAGTGATCTGTCGCAAGCAACAAAAAATTGTCGTTGCAAATATCCGCATATGAAGCGATTTTTCGCTTGCATCAAAAAGTTGCACGACCAAGCGACGGAAAATCGCTCGTGTGCACCGGGCTTTAGTCGTTTCTCATTAATCTTTTTTCTATATTTCTTCATTAACAAATGTATAAATGGCCCAGCTACAAATAAAAACACACCTAAGATAGAATAAATGACCTATTTAATGACAACAGGGAACGGAAAACTGAGGTGCATCAAGCCACCGGATGGTATTGTAGTAATCCATATTATATCAAGAAGCGCTCAACTAAGAAAAGAGAAATTACATCCATCATTACTTTAAGACATGAAGTGTCTTTGAATTAATAAAAATAAAGAAAAAAACCCACTGGATTCGAAGGTGTGTCCAAACTTTTGACTGGGACTTATTTATAAGGTGGAAAACTGCTTTTAAAGGGTTTTTTGACTGGCTAATGGGTCTAGTTTTCTAAAATGGTTCTACTTGAAACCATTTCTCTAAGGGAAAACCAATTTCAATACATAAATAAAAGAGAAACAATATACAACTGGTCAGCATATCATCTATCCAATCACATTTTTGGACTATTGTTCAAATGCCTTCACATCTATAGCTGTTTGATATTTTTGCCTTGAGTTTGGAGTTTATATACAGTATTTATATTTAGTACATATTTAAATATGTGTAAGGCTTGTGGCATTTTTTAGAATTCGAGAATTATTGCTGCATTCGATTACCTCAAAATTGGGAAGTCGGAACTCAGAGTGACATCATTTTCAGCCTGTGTGTTTGAGGGCCCGTTTACACGAGGACGCTGTCGGGTAAAAACGACTAAATATTTTATCGGAAGTGCCTTTCGTCTACACAGGGACGGCGTTTCCGAGGCTGAAAAATGGGAAAAATTGAAAACGCCTTCCAGAGTGGATAAGTTAAAAACAGCCCCCGTTGCATATCCGTCTAAACTACCCAATACGCGAAACTCTGCTCGGATCTGCTCACGTCGGGTACGCGTTTACGTCATACATATGTCATATACTGTACATGCCAGCCCGGGAAGTAAGAAAGTAAGTAAAAAAGTAAGAGCATGTCTGATTACATCGATCCAACGGACCTTCAAGCTGCTCTGGCAGCTTTAATAAACGTCCAGGAGTCCTTCGAACATCTATACCGAATCTGCACATATACCGTTAATGAACAGAGGCGGGTATAGCATGCTCTTACTTTTTTACTTACTTTCTTACTTACCATAGCCAGAGTAGTCAAAGTTTTCGCGGCGCAGATGTGCAGATCAGACAAGACGGAAGACATGTCTGCATGCGTGCAGACATAGCGGAGGTCTTTCACAGCACCACCTGGCCGCCTGGCATGCACATCCAATTGAATTCCACACATTTATGCGTCACCGTATAGACGCAGATTTCCTCCTTGAAAACGGTCGTGTAGACGCGGAAAAAAATGAGAACGAAAACGGACTTTTGCGTTTTTGTTTCAGACCGTCCCCGTGTAAAGTGGGCCTGAGTCTCAAAAAAAAAATGAGGTGGGGGGAAAACATGTACAGTGCCTTGTAAAAGTATTCATCCCCCTTGGTGTTTGTCCTGTTTGTTGCATTACAAGCTGGAATTAAAATGGATTTTGGGAGGGTTAGCACCGTTTGATTTACACAGCATGCCTACAACTTTAAAGGTGGACATTGTTTTTTTTTTTATTGTGACACAATAATTAAGATGAAAAAAAAACAGAAATCTGGTGTGTGCATAAGTATTCACCCCCTTTCGTATCACATGATCTGTCACATGATGTCTGTATAAATCAACCTGTTCTGGAAGGACCCTGATTCTGCAACACTACTAAGCAAGCAACATGAGAACCAAGGAGCCTCCAAACAGGTCAGCGACAAAGTTGTGGAGAAGTATAGATCAGGGTTGGGTCATAAAAAATATCCCAAACTTTGAATATCCCAGGGAGCACCATTAAATCCATTATAGCAAAATGGAAAGAATATGGTACCACTACAAACTAGACAAGAGAAGGCCACCCACCAAAACTCACAGACCAGGCAAGGAGGGCATTAATCAGAGATGCAACAAAGACACCAAAGATAACACTGAAGGAGCTGCAAAGATCCACAGCAGGGATGGGAGTATCTGTCCATAGGACCACTTTAAGCTGTACACTCCACAGAGTGGAGCTTGATGGAAGAGTGGCCAGAAAAAAGTCATTACTTAAGAAAACACATTTGGAGTTTGCCCAACAGCATGTGGCAGACTCCCCAAACACATGGAAGAAGATTTTCTGGTCAAATGAAACAAAAATTGAACTTTTTGGCCATCATGGGAAACGCCATGTGTGGCGCAAACCCAGCACCCTGAGAATACCATCCCTACAATGAGCATGGTGGTGGCAGCATCATGCTGTGGGGATGTTTTTCATCTGCAGGGACAGGAAAGCTGGTCAGGACTGAAGGAAAGATGGATGGCACTAAATACAGGACAATTCTAGAGGAAAACCTGTTTGAGTCAGCCAGAGGTTTGAGATTGGGATGAAGGTTCATGGTACAGCAGGACAATGACCCTAAACATACTGCTAAAGCGACAGTGGAGTGGTTTAAAGGGAAACATTTAAATGTCTTGGAATGGCCTCGTCAAAGCCCAGACCTCAATCCAACTGAGAATCTGTGGCATAACTTGAAGATTGCTGTACACCAACGCAACCCATCTAACTTGAAGGAGTTGGAGCAGTTTTGCTTTGAGGAATGGGCAACAATCCCAGTGACTAGATGTGCTGAGCTAATAGAGACACACCCCAAGAGACTTGCAGCTGTAATTGTAGCAAAAGGTGGCTCTACAAAGTAATTGACTTTGGGAGGGTGAATACTTATGCACACTCCAGATTTCTGTTTTTTCATCTTAATTATTGTTTGTGTCACAATAAAAAAAAAAACAATTTGCACCTTTAAAGTTGTAGGCATGTTGTGTAAATCAAATGGTGCTAACCCTCCAAAAATCGATTTTAATACCAGCTTGTAATGCGACAAAACAGGACAAACACCAAGGGGGATGAATACTTTTGCAAGGCACTGTATGTCATCTTTTGAACACGGACTTTTGAAGCTAGTCAGCTAACTCTTATGAGTTATGAATACTGTATTTACTTTCTCAATACAGTGAGCTGTATATAGTCAATGTTATATATTTGTCTTTAGGCTGATTTATCTAAAGCAAATACTTGTACTGTATATACAGCATAACTCATTTAAAAGTAAATAAATACTACTTTGTTTACTGTTCATGCTGTGAGCAGCCATGCTGATTTGATGTCACTTTCTGAACTCAGGCATGAGGAGACCGTCCCGAGTTTGCAACTCGGAATTCCATGTTGAGGGTGTGTTTTTTTTTTCTTAGTCAGGGGTCAAAATTCGTTTCAGTGTGATTCTTTGGCTATTCAATAATGCTAAAGCTGGCTTTACACTGTACGATATTCTGCCCAATTTTGTGATCAGATAATCCCCAAATCACACATCTTAAAAGAATTCAGTATCCCTATTGGCTCAACATAACAACATCAACCCCACACAGAAGTGGGAGAACAACATAAGGATGTGTAGTGTGATGCGCTCACTGTGCTGTGTGACAGCCAGCGACAAATTTCTGGCACTGTTGGACCATTTTGATAAAAAACGCAAAGCAGAATATAATATTTTTCTTTATTTGTAGTTTGAGTATCTTCATTGTATAAGCTGATGTGGAGAACACGTATTTAACAATTATTTGCCGAAGGCGAGGTGACTATCAGTGAATAATAACGGAGACGAAGTCGAGGTTATTATTCACCAATATTCACTGAGCCTGAAGTGGATAACTGGTTTTGTATAAATACACAGGTAATTATTTAAAAAAAATCATATTAAAAAAAATTATTTCAAACTTCAAAAGCAGCATGCAAATGTAATGCACGCAGACTTGTCTCACTTATCTATGCCGAGTCACATAAAATACTTTGTTTCAAAATGGATAAAATAAATCACAATTCCACCTTACCTTTGAATAGTTTTAGATCAAACTTCGTAGCATCTTTAATGCTTTTAGGAACAGCATTTTCTTTCATCATTTGTAATTCTTCCTCACTTACGGTGACAATGCGATTGGCCACCATTGCTGAGTCACTCGAGGTGATTATCGAGAAATAGTCTGAATCTCCCCACCAATCAGCACGTGTGATTTTCTATAATCACTTCCGTATTTATGCTAAATATCCCATAGTCTGTTGTAAGACTCGGTAAAGATTTTTTTGAGATCATCTAATACATTGTGGCAAGATATAATCTTAAAAGATCACTGGAAAGTGTTAAAATCTCATCTCATCTCATTATCTCTAGCCGCTTTATCCTGTTCTGCAGGGTCGCAGGCAAGCTGGATCCTATCCCAGCTGACTACGGGTGAAAGGCGGGGTACACCCTGGACAAGTCGCCAGGTCATCACAGGGCTGACACATAGACACAGACAACCATTCACACTCACATTCACACCTACGGTCAATTTAGAGTCACCAGTTAACCTAACCTGCATGTCTTTGGACTGTGGGGGAAACCGGAGCACCCGGAGGAAACCCACGCGGACACGGGGAGAACATATAAACTCCGCACAGAAAGGCCCTCGCCGGCCACGGGGCTCGAACCTGGACCTTCTTGCTGTGTGGCGACAGCGCTAACCATTACACCACCCTGCCGCCCAAGTATTAAAATAATAATAATAATAATAACCTGATGGACAGATGATGAAAGACCTTGGAGACAATGGCTGTAAATACCTAGGAGTACTAGAAGCTAATAACATCAAAATTAAAAAGATGAAGGAATCAGTAACAAAGGAATACAAAAGAAGAGTCAAACTATTACTGAAATCTAAGCTTAATGGTGGTGATGTAATCAAAGGGATAAACCACATGGGCAGTTGATGTACTCAGATACTCTGGAGGAATTCTTGATTGGGACCAAGAAGAACTACAAGTAATGGACAGGAAAACCAGAAAGATAATGACGATGAACAGAGCATTACACCCCAGAGCAAGCGTGGCCAGGCTGTACGTAGCAAGGATTGAAGGTGGAAGAGGACTGAAAACAGTGGAGGAAACAATTAGATCAGAAGAACATGGACTGTCCGATTATGTCAAAGATGAAGAGAAAGGGTACAACCAGTTACTGAGAAGACTCACGAAAGAGGACACAAAGAAGGAATATACTGTAAGGACAAGCAAAAGAATAAGAGAGAAAAAGAATGGAAAGAGAAAGTGCTGCATGGGCAGTACCCTAAGTTAACAGAAAAACATGATGTGAAGAAGACCTACAGGTGGCTCAGGAACAGATACATGGAAAAGGAAACTGAAGGACTCATTACCGCGGCACAGGATCAGGCACTACCAACACGATGGAGGAAGATAAACATCGAAAAACAAGCAGGAACAGCAAAATGCAGAATGTGTAACAAGAGGGACGAAACTATATTTCACATTCTCAGCAAGTGTAGTAAACTTGCACAATGTGAATATAGAAAGCGGCATGACAAAGTTGCACAAATAATACACTGGAATCTATGTAAGAAATATGAACTACCATACTCAAGGAATTGGTATGACCATGTGGCAGAGAAAGTGACAGAAAATAATAAAGCAAAGATACTTTGGGATTTCTCGATACAAACAGATCATGTTATACAGGCATGAAGACCAGACATCGTAGTGAAGGACAAAGATCTAAACCACACCTGGGTCATAGACATATCAATACCTGGAGATGGAAGAGTAGAAGAGAAAGAAAAGGAGAAAGTGGAGAAATACCAGGATTTGGCAAGGGAGATTCAAAAATTGTGGAACACTTCAGTGAATATGATACCGGTTGTAGTAGGAGCGCTAGGTGATGTGGCAAAACTGGAGGAAGAGCTGACAAAGTTGGATATCTAGACGATAGAAGTAGACAGAGTACAATTCTCTACCTTCTAGGATCGGCAAGAATACTGCGGAGAGAATTGGATATCTCAGGTTAGAGGCTCTAACCAAATACCAATACAAACACCAGCTGAAGAGCTGAGGAAATCAATAATAATGCCTCACAGCAAGAAGGTTCTGGGTTCGAGCCCAGCGGCCGGCGAGGGCCTTTCTGTGTGGAGTTTGCATGTTCTCCCCGTGTCTGTGTGGGTTTCCTCCGGGTGCTCCGGTTTCCCCCACAGTCCAAAGACATGCAGGTTAGGCTAATCGGTGGCTCTAAATTGACCGTAGGTGTGATCGTGAGTGTGAATGGTTGTTTGTCTATGTGTCAGCCCTGTGATGATCTGGCGACTTGTCCAGGGTGTATCCCGCCTCTCGCCCGTAGTCAGCTGGGATAGGCTCCAGCTTGCCTGCGACCCTGTAGAACAGGATAAAGCGGCTACAGATAATGGATGGATGGATAATGGGGCGGCACGGTGGTGTAGTGGTTAGCACTGTCACGTCACAGCAAGAAGGTCCTGGGTTCACAGCCGGCGAGGGCCTTTCTGTGTGGAGTTTGCATGTTCTCCCCGTGTCCGCGTGGGTTTCCTCCGGGTGCTCCGGTTTCCCCCACAGTCCAAAGACATGCAGGTTAGGTTAACTGGTGACTCTAAATTGACCGTAGGTGTGAATGTGAGTGTGAATGGTTGTCTGTGTCTATGTGTCAGCCCTGTGATGACCTGGCGACTTGTCCAGGGTGTACCCCGCCTTTCACCCGTAGTCAGCTGGGATAGGCTCCAGCTTGCCTGCGACCCTGTAGAACAGGATAAAGCGGCTACAGATAATGGATGGATGGATAATGGGGCGGCACGGTGGTGTAGTGGTTAGCACTGTCACGTCACAGCAAGAAGGTCCTGGGTTCACAGCCGGCGAGGGCCTTTCTGTGTGGAGTTTGCATGTTCTCCCCGTGTCTGTGTGGGTTTCTTCCGGGTGCTCCGGTTTCCCCCACAGTCCAAAGACATGCAGGTTAGGTTAACTGGTGACTCTAAATTGACCGTAGGTGTGAATGTGAGTGTGAATGGTTGTCTGTGTCTATGTGTCAGCCCTGTGATGACCTGGCGACTTGTCCAGGGTGTACCCCGCCTCTCGCCCATAGTCAGCTGGGATGGGCTCCAGCTTGCCTGCGACCCTGTAGAACAGGATAAAGTGGCTACAGATAATGGATGGATGGATAATGGGGCGGCACGGTGGTGTAGTGGTTAGCACTGTCACGTCACAGCAAGAAGGTCCTGGGTTCACAGCCGGTGAGGGCCTTTCTGTGTGGGGTTTGCATGTTCTCCCTGTGTCTGTGTGGGTTTCTTCCGGGTGCTCCGGTTTCCCCCAAAGGCATGCAGGTTAGGCTAATTGGTGGCTCCAAACTGATCGTGAGTGTGAATGGTTGTTTGTCTCTGTGTCAGCCGTGCGATGACCTGGCGACTTGTCCAGGGTGTACCCCGCCTTTCGCCCGTAGTCAGTTGGGATAGGCTCCAGCTTGCCTGTGACCCTGTAGAACAGGATAAAGCGGCTAGAGATAATGAGATGAGATGAGACACTCACTGTTGGGTTTAAGTGCCTTAACTAGTAAGTCATAACTGTCTTCAAACAGAAACACACAATACAGTATGACAAGTGAAATAAAACTGGGCAGTTCTGTTGATTTTCTGTGCATCACCTTTAGTATATTAAAGGATACAGTTGGCAGAGTTTAAATGAACTAAGCCTCACAATAAACTTCACCTCAGTTTAATAGACAGAATTAAGTTAATTTAAAAAAAAAAAAATATATATATATATAAATATATATATTTTTTTTTTGGTGAGCTGACACAAAGTCAGATGGTGGCTGTAGTATGTGTGTTTGTGTGTTTGCAGGATGACAGTACTGGCCTGGTTGGCTCTGTTTCTGAGTTGGGGTTCTCTTGGCCTGGAGACAGCCACAGTGGTGGTGAGTATTCAGAAAGAGGCTCCTGCTGCCCATTTTTAACTGCTAGCCTGAAAAACAACTCTCCACGGGCGGGGTATTCAGAATATAATAGCGGCTGTGTGTGCGTGTGTGTGTGTGTGTGTGTGTGTGTTTGGGAGCTCTCTTTGTCCTAAACATTCAAAGAAATGTCAGACTAAAGTACTAACGATGTGAATCTTAAAAGTTTCACCATTTGCGTTTGGGGATGTGCTTGTGTATGTATGCGAAGCTGTGAAAAGCTTGCAGAAAGTTTAGAAACTATGCACTCCTGGCACTGTTCCAGGAAGGCAATAAAAGGGTTAGAGTTGCAAGAGAGAAAAGACTGTGTGTGTCATACTGAGTGGCTCTTTGTGCAATGGTGGGGGAAGCAAGCAGAGATGAAGATAGGGATGAGAGGTCTTAACAGCGACATCAAGAAAGGCTGAGCAGAGAGAGAGAGAGAGATGTGGATACGAGAGGAAGACGCCCAGTGGACTAACCACTCTGTTAATCAGGCAGTGAGAGGCAGGAAGACAAGAAAGAGTGACTGGAGGAGATGGCAGTAGCTGGCTCTTAACACAGAGTCCTACTGTCCGCAGGCAGCCGACATAAACAGTCATCTCTCTCTCTTTCTCTCTCTCTCTCTTTCTTTCTTCTGTGTTAGTATTTCAATCCTTTTATCTCTCTCTCCCTCCCCCTATTGTACTTGTAGTCGTTTGTAGTTGTGTGAGTCCTATTTAAAGATAACAGTGATTAATTACATGTCTTCACATACCACAAAGGAGAGCGAGTGTGGAAAAAAAAAACACAGAGCCTACAGCAATGACAGCATGATTGGAAGAAGAACAGAAAACTGGAACACTCCAGGAGAGGGAGAGTGTGTGGGAGCACCAGGGGAAAGACAGAGTGAGACTGAGAGCGATGTTCTGTATGTCAGTGAGTGCTGGAGATCAATAGCAGTCACACAGTGGTGGCAGCAGGGAGATAAGGGAAGTATGTCATTCGGTCACTGTGTCATATCGTTAACATCTTTCCCTTGTGTTTTTTCTTCCTCTCCTTCTGTCGCTCTTTCTGTCTCTCTGTATTTTTTTTTTTTTTGCAGGCACTCAGTGATTTTTGCTTTGACCCAAACACATTTGTTCTCAACTCTACACACTTTAATGCCGGGACAAGTACAGGTGCTATGCTCTGTCACCTCTCTCTCTCTCTCTCTCTCTCTATCACACACACACACACATACACACAAAATATTTATCTCATCTCATTATCTCTAGCCACTTTATCCTGTTCTACAGGGTCGCAGGCAAGTTGGAGCCTATCCCAGCTGACTACAGGCGAAAGGCGGGGTACACCCTGGACAAGTCGCCAGGTCATCACAGGGCTGACACATAGACACAGACAACCATTCACACTCACATTCACACCTACGGTCAATTTAGAGTCACCAGTTAACCTAACCTGCATGTCTTTGGACTGTGGAGGAAACCGGAGCACCCGGAGGAAACCCACGCGGACACGGGGAGAACATGCAAACTCCACACAGAAAGGCCCTCGCCGGCCACGGGGCTCGAACCCGGACCTTCTTGCTGTGAGGCGACAGCGCTAACCACTACACCACCGTGCCGCCCCAAAATATTTATACTACACTATATAGATAATTAATGTTTAGCCTATACTTAAATATTCCCCAAACCTTAACTTCAGTAAACAAAAGGAATCATTTCGAGGCTCATTATTATTATTATTATTATTATTATTATTATCTCATCTCATTATCTCTAGCCGCTTTATCCTGTTCTACAGGGTCGCAGGCAAGCTGGAGCCTATCCCAGCTGACTACGGGCGAAAGGCGGGGTACACCCTGGACAAGTTGCCAGGTCATCACAGGGCTGATATTATTATTATTATTGTTATTATTATGGGGCGGCACGGTGGTGTAGTGGTTAGCACTGTCGCCTCACAGCAAGAAGGTCCGGGTTCGAGCCCCGTGGCCGGCGAGGGCCTTTCTGTGCGGAGTTTGCATGTTCTCCCCGTGTCCGCGTGGGTTTCCTCCGGGTGCTCCGGTTTCCCCCACAGTCCAAAGACATGCAGGTTAGGTTAACTGGTGACTCTAAATTGACCGTAGGTGTGAATGTGAGTGTGAATGGTTGTCTGTGTCTATGTGTCAGCCCTGTGATGACCTGGCGACTTGTCCAGGGTGTACCCCGCCTTTCGCCCGTAGTCAGCTGGGATAGGCTCCAGCTTGCCTGCGACCCTGTAGAAGGATAAAGCGGCTAGAGATAATGAGATGAGATTTTCATATAAAGGCTGCAGTTTGGGGGGGGACCCAGGTTTCCTCATTGGGACTGGCTAAATCTCCCCACAATGTCCACATTGTCACTGACATTTTACCCCCAACAAGATCTGAAAACATGCCCAGACACACACACACACACACACACACACACACACACATAAACACATTTACACGCCTTAACAAATGTCTCTGTCATCAGAAATCCTGGATTACTACTTGACCTGCAGCAGAAAAATGACCAGCCCCTTCCAGCAGGTAGCCACTCTGTTATAATACAGATAACGTTCATGATCTCAAGATGCTAGGATAGAAGAACTGAAGGCAAGCATTGAGTCAGCTCGGCACCTATGATCTTGACATTTTTACCCTAATCTAGATCTTTCAGGCGTCGTGGACTTGAAATTAAAGCCTAGTCAGATGGAGTCTGCATGGAAATTTTTTTTTTTTTGTACTCTAGAGAAAAAACCCACACATCCTAGTCTTTTTCCTTATCACTTATTTGAATATAAACCCTGCAGGAACCTGTGGTGTATAGTGAAGAGGATAGTCTACGTGCACAAAAACTAAGAATATAATAAAGGAGACCAAAATGTATTTCATGAAGGAAAGGACGGGGTTCCAATAATTTTGCAGAGTTTTGTAGGAACAAGTCCACTAATAAAAAAAAAAAAAGCATGTTTAAATAAACATCTACAGTGTCCCTGTATGTTTGAGCACAAAATATCCCTTATTGCAAGTCTTTCTGTATATTAACGTTCATTTATTTTCCGTAAATGGTGCCAATAATTCTAGAGGCCACTGTATCTCTGGCACTGTTTTGTTTTAATTAGTCTGACTCTTTATTAGGTTTCAGAGAGACGTACTGTAGATTAATGGAGAATAAAACAATGCTGGAAGACGAGCCCAGTGTTTTTCCTTATTGAATATTGGACTGGTTTCAAGCACACCATATGTTAAACTGTTTGATTGTGTGCAGACATTTGTGTTTCATGTAAAAACAGAAAAGCGTGCAGACATGCATTTGCAAACATGGGCTAGTTTCAGAAGATGCTTCTTGAGAATAATGTGCATATACATACAGATGGACAGAACAACACTGAATCAGGTCCTGTATCACATTGCAGCAGTGTAAATAAAGTAGTAATATTTATCTGCTCAGATCTGTTCCATGGCTCTAATAGTATGCGTGTGTGTGTGTGTGTTAAACTGGCTGTAGCTGCTGACCCAGTCCCAGAGAGCTTTGTCTAGCATTCATTCCCACCTCTCCAGTTTAGAGAGAGATGCTCTCCCACGCTTCCCCAAAGCAGATGTGAGTAAACGAGTGCTACTTAAATCAGTGAACTTGCTGTATTAAAATCTGCTATCAGAAACCATGTCTGGAAACAGTGCATGAGAAAATGGCTGCTGCGTGTAGCTGCATACTTCTTTCCCCTTGTAGAAGCCGCTGATGGAGGTGCAGCAGATGCTCAACTCTACTGAGGGAAATTTCCACCAGCTGGTGGCGCTGCTCAACTGCCGTAGCCTCAACAAGGTAACCATAGCAACGTGCCTTCCCCAAAGCAGATTACTTGGACCTAAAATGTGTTTTAGATGAAAGATGTGTGCATCTTGATTTATCTCACCGTCTCTCTCTTTCTATCTATCTCTACATCTCTGTCTTTCAGGACTATATTGACTCTCTAAAAGGTCTGTGTTATGATGGGATGGAAGGATTGCTCTATCTCTCACTGTACTCATTCCTCTCCGCTCTGGCTTTCACAGCCATCCTCTGCTCCCTTCCTGGAGCCTGGAGGAGCTTTTCCAGGTAACCTGTACTGCTCCTGCTTATTTGTATTCAGAATGTGAATGCTCTTTGTGATGTAAAATATACAGTAGGTGTGTGTGAATATATATATATACAGTGGGGCAAAGTATTTAGTCAGCCACCAATTGTGCAAGTTCTCCCACTTAAAAAGATGAGAGAGGCCTGTAATTTTCATCATAGGTATACCTCAACTATGAGAGACAGAATGGGGGGAA